>NW_010126461.1:9597-21077 GCF_000699245.1 Pterocles gutturalis
GGGTCCTCCCATCTAACAAAGTTTGCCCACAGTATTTTTTAGACACCAATTTCCTCTTCCTCAGTGGTTTAATCATGGCCTCAGCCATTGAGGAGTGGAATTTACACCGCAGGATCGCGCTCCGGGTCCTCATGTTGGTGGGAGTCCAGCCAGCCAGGTGACTGCAGGGGGGATGGGGTCTCCATGGGGATGTGAGCTGCAGGCGCTGGGGAAGCGGCTCTGCTGTGGTGGGCCGTGATGTGAGTGTCTCCCATACCAGGGGGCTGTCCACATGCCCTTTTTCCGGCTTATTGAGTTTATTCAGCTGTTTGCTCAGAGGCCAGCAGAGCATGAGGAGAATCGTTTGGTTCAGCCCCATATTTGTGCTTCATCCAGTTCCAGGAGTCACTGAATCTTGCTATTAGTTTTGTTATCTCCCTGCATGTGAGCTTTTCTTTCTATAGCTATAATATATCAGAGAACTCACCAAACTAAAGAAATTCAACTTTTCCTTTTTTCTCTCTTCCAGACTAATTTTAGGGATGATGTTGACAACGTCTTTCCTGTCCATGTGGTTAAGTAATACAGCCTCCACTGCTATGATGCTTCCAATTGCAAATGCAATTTTAAAAAGCCTCTTTGGGGAGAAAAACACATCTAAGGATATGAACAGGGAAAATGAAGAAAACCAAGGTAATTGAGACAGGGCAGTAGTATAAGCCAGCTCAGGTCTGCCCTGCTGCTGTCAAATACGCCCCATTTTGTTGACTTCACTGGCATGAGTACCAGGTTTCTTAGGTGTAGCTGGATCTCAGGGCTGGTCCCGATGTAATACACACTTTGTTACTGCGGTGGAAAGAGTATTGGCATAAAACCCCCTTTTATCCTGCTCTTTCCTTATATTGTGCAGGAGGCAATGCTTACGAGTTGTCTGGAAAAACCAAGAAGTGGTGATGCCCAGCCAACCTGCTCCATAAACCTACTGCTAGCACAAGTTCAAGTCTGGCTCTGTGGGCAGGGTGGTGATGGGATTTATAGGGATGCTGCTGTGGGGCCAGCCAGAGCTGGGGCGGTCTGTGGGTAACCCCTGGGTAGATGAGTGCTATGTTGTGGTGCATTGCTGCAGGGACAGGCAAGGGACTGGCCAGGCAGCGAGAGCGGGGCAAGGGTGATGGCAGCAGCCCCTCTGTGACAGCACACAGGGCTGGTGGGTTCTCCTCTCCTTTTCCTATTTGTTCCCCTGTGAAACTGGAGCCTGAGCTGGAGGAGAAAGGGAGGATGAAAGGGAAGGCTGGCAGATTAAATACCTATTTATACTTTGTGGTTTCCCAGATTGATGCTACTGCTTGGTGGTGTTCCTGAGCAGGTTGTGGACAGGCTGGGTCAGGGGTATGCAGTCAGAGAAGGGCTTCCTCCCACCCTCAAGTAATTTACCAGGAGTTTGGGTTTCTGGCCATCAGTGATGAGAAACAGCAGAACGGAACTGAAGTCATGAAGTCCCCTTTGCAGCTATGACTGATAGTTAGAGCAGTAGTGACAGCTTCTCTTTCTTGCCCTAATTAGTAATTCTTCTGTCCCTGTGATTTAAAAGCAAAGGCTTTTTGGTTCTAACTGAGTCCTAAGGCAGAAAAATGGGCTCCCATAAGAAGACTCAAACATGTGCATGCTCTAATAAAGATATAATTATCATTCATTGTTAATGTCTAGCAGTCATGAGGTATTTGCACTCCAGGTTGCTCTATCACATTTGCTTTATGAATTTTTGACCATTCACATCTATTAAAATCAGCCCCACTGACCTTCTTGCTGTCATTTCTTATCCTGTAGAAGCACTGTGTTTTGGCAGTCTGCTTTTAACCTTCTTGAACCCATTCTCTGAAGAGATTTGACTGTGTGGTTGTGACTGTAAATACGGTAGTTAGGGAACACACAAAATCAAGACCCTGGTTGTCCTAGACATTGGCAAGCACAAAATTAATATCCTTGGTTCACAAAGCTTACAGTGCTGAGAGAAGCCAGAAAAGGCAAAGGGAGAGGCATGTAAGTAGAAGAATGAAAAAAAAAAAAGTGATCCTTTGCAAATATCATGTTATGGTGTGGTGATGTATTTTTCTTTTGAGGTAGAGACTTATAAAAAATAATAAATACAAACAAAGGAGGAGTTCCCTGTAAAATGTACATCAAAATGCAGGTTTTCTTGTAGACTTTGTATTTTAACTTCAGTGTCTCAAGGTAGACTCATCCTTTTCTGTAATCTTTCTGAATGGATGAGGAAAAACTTGAGTTCCTTGAAAGAAGCCCTGAAGTCAGTCAAAAGTGATGAATCTGGTGTTACACCTAGGAGCGGAGATGTGAAGGTGAGCTTTCTGCAGGGGGTTCCTGTCTGCCGGGTGTCGTCTGCAGTCAGGGCTGGTTGCACATCTCCGAGGGAGTTGTTGCAGTTGGTTTTTTCACAGACCTGATGAAACCTGACTGAGTGTAAGGAACGTGCCTTTGAGAAAAAGGTGTACTCATTTCATAGCCTACTTCATTCTTATAAGCTAACTGAATTGTGATCTGTGTGACAAAAAAGACAGGCAGATTTTTTTTGTGAAGGGGACTATCTGTGGAAGCAAAGTTTTATAATGACACATGATAATATCAGTTTGCAAAACTGCTTGGATATGCTTTAATAACGCTGTAGGAGGGCCCAGCAGGCTAAAAAATACTTGTCTGTCTAAAAAAAAAATCATATTAAAGAATATGTAGCATGTAAAGGCATTTGATTTTCTTAAGAAATCTCAACAGATGCATGAAATCCACTGTGGAAGGCTTTGCTCACACGCAGAGTGCCAGAATTAGTGATGGCTCTGATCTGTTGGTCACATTTTTTTTGCTGATGAGAGAATTTCAAGGTTGCAGTCACTTATGTCCGTGCTTCACTATGTGGGCAGCATGTTATAGATCAGTAAATATTTGCACGCTTGTGCGTTGATAGCTAAAATTTGGTGTAGTGTTCTGTTCATTTTGGTGCTATTGGCAAGAAAGCAGTTAGATGAGCTTTGTCTGAAATCCCCACTGTTTCTGGTTGATTGAAGCAGGGTTATAAACTGAACACCAACAGGTTTTTTTCAACTTCCAGAACTTTCCCTTTGGAGTTGGGTTATAGATTCCCTACAACTCTGACCTCTCCAGCCCTAAACCCAAACCTTGTGATAGGAGTGACAAACAGGAAACCCCTGTGCTGGTGAGCCTGACCATCTCCTGCTCTCTGCCCACTAACCCATCATTGGCAATGTTTAATTTTTTTGAGCAGCTTAAATATCTCCAGATAAAAATCACAACAAAATATTTCCATCCTGTTTTTCCTGCGTAGACAATATTTTCTGCACATGCATGATAAACTGCAGTCAGTGCTTGAGGTGTTTTGTTGGGTCGCAGACCTGGGAATGATGTCTCTAAAGGGGCAGGTGGGAATGTGCATTTTTGGACACTGCTGCTGGGTTTGGCTGCCGAACTCTGGGTCATGCTGGCAGGGTACGGCCCCAGCACTGCTGCCTGCACCCCTCCGTAGGTGGAAATATTCCTTCTCAGGTCTTTTCAACTTTTTAGAAACAATAAAAATGTCATTAAAGCCAAACTTTTCTAGGACAAGCTTCTCTGCCTACAGGGTATACAAAGTATTTGGGTGAAATGGCCATTGAATCCTTCTCATCTTGCGCTGGGAGAGCGGTGTACAGCCAGGTCCTACCTCAGTGGTCTTTGGCCTCTTCTGACTTACAGACCTATAACAATTTTCAACTCCTTTTTACGAGTTTCATAGGAAGTTTTGTCTGCAGCAACTTTGGCTTTGCTATGTACGGTTGCCCTTTGCAGACCTTCCTTGAGAGGTAAGGATGGTCTAGCAAGACAGGATGGGAGTTTGGGCTTGGCAGGGAAAAAATTGAAAAATATTAAGAGGGGAAATGAAATATGTCTCTTTGGAGAGCCAGCACTAGCCTTGAATGGGACGTCAGGGGTAAGAGGCTTTGGGCTGTGTTAGGGGATCAACAGTCAGCCATGGGTTAATGTTCATCCTTCTAATTACATCCCTCCATCGTGTCATTATTGGGATGAAAGCTCAGCATGTGTGCATCCAAGCCCATTAAGTCCAATTCGGTAAATTAGCGATGTGTAAAACATGACTTTGCAAAACTCCTTGGTCCACTGAGCCGGAATGACCTCTGTGTCCAGTGCACATGTGAATGAGTCCAGAGACTTTGACCACTGGCCCCTCTCCGTGCCTTGCTTTTGGTCTCCAGCGCATATACGGGTAGAGGAGGATCATGGTTCAGACTGAGGAGGAGTGCAAGGAAACTTGGGGACAGTGGCAGGAGTTGGAATCCACATGTAGTGGTCTGCAGAGCTTGGGGAGGTGCAAGGACCCAAAACCACGCAGAGAGCCCTAGGAAAGGCAGCAGAGCCAGTGGTGATGGGGAAGGGCCACTGGGCTGAAGGTGGGTAAAGCTCACAAGTGCTGCAGTCCTGACTAGGGGAGATGGGCTTTAATGGCACACCTCTACTCCCAACCTCAGAAGGTCAAGCCACGAGCCAAAACTACAAATGCCACAAGCCTTAGTGTGAGATCTGGTGAAAAAGAGTGGTTGTATTCCATTTCTGTCTTTTGATTTCTGAATTCTCCCATATGTATGCATGTGGTAGAGTGGTGTGCACCTCCCAGTTTACTGCCAAAACCAACGCTGGTCATTCTGGTCAGGAGGTACCCTTTCCCCAAGTGCTCTGGAGTCCTGCTTGTGTTTCCTGAGTGGTGGCAAGGACAGTGAGGCGGAGCTCCTGTGAAATATGCAGGAAGGTCCCTGGGAAGTGGGTATGCAACAGAGTTCCCCCCTGGGGTGACCCTAAACTTGTGGCAGGGTCCAGTCCCTCAGCCTGTGGGGTCTGTCATTTATGGAGGGGGTGATGGGCTTGGGAACGCTCCTTGCTGTTGGGGTGGATTTCAGAGGACCTGGTATGAAGCCTAATCCCCCGATGTGCCCCACTCTCATTTTTTAAAGAGCAAATCACAGCTCTGCAGTGACTTTGTGCTGGGTGTCTGCCATGGGTGAAATTCTTGACCTTTGGGAATGGAGCTCCGTGGCAGGGAGTGCTGCCGCTGTACCTTGAGGAACATGCCTTACAGATACATGAGGCCCAACAGGTTTTCTTCCTGAGAATGAACCATGGTTACTCCAAAAAAACCCCCCACCCCAAGCCCATGACTTGATAGGGGACAACCTGAAACTCCTGGTCACGTTAGGGGATCTCAGAGTCCAACCAGTGACAGTAGTAAGAGGACCAAGCACCTCTGGGTGTTGGAGGAGAAGCTGGGAGCTGTGGAGGGACCAGAGTGGTGGCAGGAGGAGATGGGCTTGTTCATCCCTGCTGGGCTCCCGACCCCGTCCCTGTGCCACGAGCTCACCCTGCGTTTGCACAGGCCCTCCTCCGTAAATGGCAGTTCTTTCCTCCATTCCTCTGTTTGGTTCAAGGAGAATTTTCTAGATGCTTTGAACTGTTTTAAAGTCCTAATCTTTCTTTTTCAGCATCTTTACAGCAGAATAAACTTTACACTGTACCAACTGAGATGCAGTTTCTGGCAAGTACTGAGGAGTAAGTTAACTATAAAGTTTGTATTAGAGAGTTGAGAGAGAGTACTATCCCCTGAACTAGAACAAGTTTTAGGAATTTGAAATTCAATCATTGAAATGTTTTGATTGTACTAAACATCCCAATCACTAGCAGCCTGATGATAGAAACCCTCCTCTGTGTGTCCAGCACTCATCTGCATGTCCTAATCATTGCAGAGATTTCCCAGCCACGCTGAAATGGTAACCAGAGGTGTGTCCTGCTGGGGAATTATGCCTTGGTTTTCTCAGGAACATCAAATGTGTGAAGCTGGTGATGTAAAACCCACCAGGATTTACACACTGGTGATGGTCCTGCTTTGGTAACAACGACGGGAAGGAGCATCTTTTCAGCAACAGATATTTCTTTCCTCTCGGTGCTATCAATTTTTATTTTTTTTTCCTTTTAGCCGTCCTGTGGACTTCATGCTAAGTCTTACAAATTGCTGAGGGGCTGGGGAAGGCATGTGCACCCTCAGCTCCTACGGATGGGTGCTGAGGGTGCTCTGCCCTCTGCGAGGCTGCTGGTCCCGCGTGGCGGTTCACCTGCAGACCCCCCTGCTGCACTCAGGTGGCCTTGAGGGCAGTGTTAGCTTGGATTTCTAAAAACTGGGAATTTTCCTTCTGTCAAGGCTCTGAAGTGGTTGTGCTGTATTTAAACCAGGACTTTCACCGGATTCTCTTTTGGACTATTTTAAAGCAAAGATCTGATGGAGGAAAAGGAGGTTGCCAGCGATGCTCTCTCAGACTTAAAGAAGGAGGAGGAATACAAAACAAATATATGGAAAGGTTTCCTCATCTCAATCCCTTACGCAGCCAGCATTGGAGGTACTGCAACGCTGACGGGAACCGCACCAAACCTCATCCTTCTGGGACAGCTGAAGAGGTATGGGAGGTCATCCTGGAGAGCCCTGTAGATCCTGGAAAACAGAGATGTGTTCTCCATCCCTGTAGGAAATTCCCTTCTGTGCTGAGAACTAATTTGGGGAACTTATGCCCTTCCAGAGCATTTTGGGAAACTTTGCGAGCAGGTGAAAGTAGAGAGTGGTTGCATCAGCCTTAGCTGTAATAAGCAGGTTTCCAGTGTGCCCAGCCAGGCTGCCAGCCAAACCACTGCATATGTGCTTCACCTTACTGGTGCTTGTAATCCCATGGGATTTAATGGGACCTGCCCACACACTTCCAATTAACCTGGTAACTGTTTTGATTAAACAGGCTGGGTAGTGTTTTGTGAGCAATTACATGTACTGCTGTATGGTAGAAAGAAAAATAAGGAACTCACTAGTTCTGGCCTGTTTTCTTAGTTGTAAAAGATGCTTCCTGTGTGCATAGGAACAGATTTGTGCCATCCCAAGTGCCTACAGGTGTTTCTGAACTTCGCTGGCCTCTACAAGGAGTATGTTCAGTCTCTCCTAGGCACGTGCAGCATCTCAGAGGTTCATGTTCAGACTCTCCAGCAGTTCTTGTAGCTGTTTTAATCCTGGGTGCTCAGAAGTATTGATGTATTAAAATATCAGCCCATCTGGAGAGATTTTCAGATCTTCCTTTGCAACTGACACAGCTGGGTGGGTGAGCCGTGGGTGGCAGGGTGGCCTGGGGGGTTGTCCCGATGTGGCACTCGCCAAATCTCCTAATTCCCAGATAACTGCTAATGCACACCAGCAGGTTTGTGGGATATTTTTCAGCTGATGTCAGATGTTTGTTTACCCTTAAATTGAAGGATTGTTTTCCCTTCTTGCCTTAACTTGATTTTTCCTGTTTGCTTAGTTATTTTCCAGAATGTGATGTGGTGAACTTTGGTTCTTGGTTTATGTTTGCATTTCCTTTAATGCTGATTTTTCTTCTCCTGGGATGGCTATGGATCTCCATCCTGTACGGAGGAATTAACCTGAGGTATGTTTATATTCACTACACATCTACATCGCCTAGTTATACCAGCATTGTAAAATTCATCACGATTCTCATACTAAATCTACTGATACCACCCAGCATCATCTCATGGATGGTGGGGGGTTTCATAACTAACTTCAGGATGCTCATACTATAACAAGTCATCTGTTTTTAAGACGCTGATATGCAACAGGAGGGTTTTAAAGATATCTCATAGTTACATACACTGTGTCATGTCGTGTGCATGCATGTACAGAATATGTATTGTATATTCTTTCAGTTAAACATACAGTTTTTAAAGGTTGTTTTGACTGCCTGGTCTGAGTTTGTGGAGGTCAGTGGCAGATTTTCACTGACACAGAGGAAAGCAAGATCAAACATGGAAGACCATTGTGATGTCTTGGTTCCTCTGGAATGAGTAGCAAAAATCTAGAACAGAAAAGAGCCCGGGTTTGTTCTTGGGGCACAAACTTGAGTGAGGAACAGATTACTTCATAACAGAGCTTAATTTTACAATGTGTTAATCTGTAACTGAGACTAACATGTTTTTCCGGTAAATCTTTGCTGGATACATGCAGCCCCTGGTGTACGCTACTTGAAATGGTTGCAGCATTGCCATGCTGGTTCATTGGGAGCCCTTTTTCCCTGGCACACTCTCATATGTAATAGCAACAAACTCACAGTCTTGCTTTCTCCGGGGACCGACTGTACAGAATTTCTAATATTTAGAAAAGTCTTTAACTGTTATTTTGAGTTAAAAATGCAAATGTGAGGGGGAGAGAACAGGTGTCCAAATATTTACATTGTCTCAGAGACAGGAAAAAAATCAATGGGAAAGTTTAAATCCAGAAAATGCTAAATGCCGGCCCTTAAATTGCTTGTGGGGCTTCCTGGGAGGCTCTGCGTGCTGCTGTGCGATGCTCTGCCGGCTCCCCGCTGCTTAGACCTGCACCGCTGTGCATTGCGTACCTGGGGGTGTGTGATGTGGAGCCCGAGTCCCCGTGTCCTCCGGCGAGGGTTGGGGCACGGCCCCAGCATCCTGCTGGCACAGCGCTGGATGATCAGGTGAGGGAAGAGGTGGCTGTGCTGGCCAAAGCCCCTGGCGCAATGCAGAATTGCCTTTGTGCTCAGAGAACGTGACGCTTTGTGTTTTGTTTGGCTCATCTGTCAGCGCAGAGCCCGGCTGTATTGGGATAGCTGGGCCAGCGCAGATACCAGTATTCCCCAGTGGCGAGGTGCCTCGGAAGAGACACTGCAAAGCCGCACAAGGACAAGCGAGTGTCTGCGGGAGTTTGTTGGGCTGTTTTGACCGTAAGGACTCGGGGATAGTGGCTGGAGTTCCTATGTGGGCAAGTCCTGGGGGGCTGCAGCACAGGACAGGTGGATGGACATCGCTCCAACAGCAGGGAGGCTTTGCTTGAGTCCAAAAGATGTTAAAAGGCTCAGGTACAGGCTGGCAGAGCTGAGATGATGCTGCCATCAATAACACCACCCCTACAAAATAAAAAAAATAAAGGGCCAAGTATATCTATTTGAGTTCCTGAATGATAAACCATGCATCCACGTGGAAGATCCAGCCAAGATATCCCTTTGCAACAGTGAATGAATTAAGGAACCACAGGCACTGCAGGGCTGGATGGATGCATCTGATGCAGAAAGTTGGTTTTTAGGTTTAATCAAGGTCACAGGCAGGGTTATAAACCAGGTTCAGCAAAATGTGATGGGAGATGAGGTACGAGATATGAATACATCATTTGTGTGCACATACTGCAAAGGATCAAACTGTCTGTGCGGTCAGCATGGCTGGGCTAAGAGGCTTAGCCAGGAGCACATTAACATTCCCGGCCAGTTAGAAATTCCTCACATTTTTGTTTATCCTCAGCAGCATCCTGGGATCACTCAGGAAATTGCAAGTGACTTGAGAATTGAAGGGACAGATTCATTTTCTGTGTCACCCACTTCCTAGTTACTCTCCCCAAGCAGATATATACTAGAGATGAGCAAATCCTACAATGCTGAGGCTTTCTTTTGGTGATTGCAGCCCATGCTGGAGGAAACAGCTCAGAATATAAATGAGGGGAAAGCACCTAACCTCTGCAGAGTCTCCTTTGTATGAATGCAAAGAGAGAGAATATATAAAATAGGCCTCGTTGCCTGTATCTGTGCCAGAGACCTTCATGATCTGAAGATGATGTGAACTAAGCCACCAGAGATGTGCAGCTCTTGGAAACGTGCAGACCAGGCACTGGAGGAGCGCATCGTGTGTGCATACGCAGTGTTTTATCTGTGTCAGTTATGTTATAGGCCTGTAAAGATATAACTGTTTCTTGGCAGGGGCTGGAGAACAAAAAAGTCAAATCTCAGAGTGGATGCAGAAGCCCGAGCCAGAGAAGTGATAAAGGAGGACTATCAGAAACTGGGTCCAACCAAGTGAGTCATAAAGTCGGGACTGAAATGAAAAAGAAATGAAGTGGGTTGGAAATGTCCTGTCTTAAGAGTGGAGGACTGCGGGAAATGGAGTATTTTAGAAGAAAATGAAATAGATGTTTCCACTCAGAATGTTTGTAACCTGCTGAAGTTTGCTGTTTGCACGCTCCAGCCTCTCCACCTTCACTAACAGGAATAATTGCAAATAGCAGCTTGTACTCAAATCTCCTCAAGATCAAAGTTCATATTATTGAATGAATTTGTGCTGGGTTGTTTCATTACTGTTTGTAGTTTTTCTGCTCCAGGGACAGAACCAATCCTGTGTGTGTTATATACTAAGCAACACAGGCTGAATTCTGAAGGTGTGTGCACACCTGTTGTGTGAAGAAGGAAGCATTTGCTGAGAAGGCTGATGAATTGTATGATAGATATGAATCAGGTGGATTGTGGATATACTTTAAGAAAGCTTAATAGCTGCTCAAAGAAAGAATGTGGAAAGAAGTCAGATCCATGTAATGGAAAGCATTATTTTTTCTGAATAACTCCTTCAACTGTGTTAGGTGAAGAAAGAACAAGACTCTTTTAGCTTCTTGTTGTAGTTTCTCAAGGGTCTTGCCTTCTGGAAAAATCTTGGTGCAAATTGCAATGATGGGGATCATATTTTGGAAGAAGGAACGAGCAAAAAGAAACATGAGTTTTAGACTTAGGAGAACCATGAAAGAAAAAGAAGCAGGAAAAGTTGAGTGTCTCCAAGAATCCAACCAGCCACTGATATTCTGGGCAACCGGGGATAGTGAAGGTTATTGAAACTGTAGATCTTAAATTTAAACTGTGTTTTTTTCCATCTGTAAAATAATATTTTCATACTCACAGCAATGCTGGGGAGATTCAGTGACGTTTGTGCCATGCTATCAATGTTGTAATTATTGCTGTTGTGTGGAAAGTGGAGTGGTTCTTCAAAGACAATTGTCTGTGCCTGTGCTGTAGATAAAAGAAATTGGTTTATTTGTTCCATTCAGTACATTATCGAGCAGCCTGCAAAATGTCTCTGAAAGAATCAAAGTCCCACTTTGAGGTCTAGGAGTGAGAAAGTCCATTAAGCTGTGTTCTACCAATTTGATTAGTGATCCCATAACTTAAAATCAATGCATGTGGCTTCTTCCCAACAGTTTAAATGTCCTTCCTTGTGCTCGGAGAGATTTTAGACAGTGTTTTGAGGCACTGGCTTGGTTAAATCTTGACTCTACTAGGTACTTAGTGAATGTTATTGCCATTTCCCCTGCTGTTTATTATGTGTCTAAGGGATACTGTTCAGGTTTTGACCTTAAAGGTTGTTTCCTGCTGTCTCATATATGATTTGAATCTCAGCCATCCTTTTACATTGCTTGAACTGGAGTGAAGCCATCCCTAACTGTCTGTGCTTTAGGGACATCCAAGAGGGCAGTGGTAAGAGGAATGACCATGGGAAGCTGTTTATCCCTTCCTCTCTGCCACACCTAGAGGGACAACCTTGCGTAGGCATGTTGTGACATCTGCTCTGGGCAT
>NW_010126461.1:21108-34125 GCF_000699245.1 Pterocles gutturalis
GATGCCCTTCTTGCCTCTCCCTAGTGTCTTCCAATAAGAGATAATTGCTGGCAAGTATCAGTATTTGCAAGTACATTTACAATCTATTCCAATGTTTCACTGTAGTTATTTTAGAGAACCAGCCTAACTTCTCCCCCAAGCTGCTGCAGCCTGAGCTCAAGTACTTGTCCTAGCTTGGATCCACCCCTTTAGCGCATCCGCATTTTAACTGTGTTTCTTTTCATTTTAGGTTTGCAGAACAGGCAATTTTCTTCTTCTTCTGCATGTTTGCAATCATGCTTTTCTCCAGGGATCCCAAATTCATTCCAGGTTGGGCAAGCTTGTTTGCACCAGGGTAAGATTTTAGTTTCATTCCACTGTCACATTTTTCTAAAGCATTTCCAAGTCGTTGAGATTCCTGGGTTTCTGGCTGCATTGCTTAACACTATTACTCAGGATTCCTGGAATAAATCAAACTGAGCTTCAAGGAGCAGAGCCAGGTTTATTGTTGCTCTCTTCTGGAGGAGGTACGTGAAGCCCAGCAGGAAGTTGGCATATGTCTGTCTGAGGCCATCCCTAGGGTTTTGATGTTGGGAATGCTGTTTATAGGTACATTTACAATGAAATACTGAATTCTTTGTGCAATCCACTGATTTCACTGGAGGTCTGGAGACTGAAGAGAGATGGCAGGAGCAGAGTGTAATCCTGTCTGTTTGTCAAGGTTGTCTCCCCTGTGACATCCATACTTTGGGAAGATGAATGGATATAGCAGTTGGGGAATCATAAGCTCAGAGGGCATTGTTATTTCTTAACAGAAGAGACCTTCATTGCTTTTTTTTTTAGTAAAGCCCTAGCTTAATAAATTATTCCTTAATACGACAAAGTAGTTATGAATTTTTTTCTCATCAGTTAATAGCTCTTTACAATCAAACACACACTTAAGCTCTGTACTGGATGGATCATGCCTTCCACCTTAGAGTCTGAGAATTTTGCAAAGGGCTCATGTTAATAGGATGGTCTGGGCTCTGCCGCTCTCCCTCCCTGCAAGGAGCTGAGGAAACTTGTCCTTGCAGCTCCTCACAGACTAACCACGACTCCACAATCAGAACAGCCAGAGCATCGGTGTGGTGGGGATTAGATCTTGGTTTTTACATTTGTAGTTCAGCTTTTCTGTGGGGTTCACAGCCCGTTGTAGAAATGTAGCTCGACAGGGAATTAAAAAGAAAAGAACTGTGAACAACGAGCATTGTTCAAACCTGATGGAAACTCGTAATCTTCTTTAGTAAATCCCTGTTCTCATAAACTTGGTAATTCTACAGGCTTGTGCTTCTTACAAGTGTTTCTGCTGCTTTTGACCAGGTTTATCTCAGATGCGGTTACAGGAATCACCATTGTGATTATACTGTTCTTCTTCCCTTCGCAAAAACCTTCCTTCAGGTGGTGGTTTGACTTGAAAGGTGAGTAGGAGACCCCTCCGAGAAGGGGCTCTGGCAGGGCAGGCTCAGCGCAAGAGCCGCAACTATCCCCGCTTGGAGCTGCCCCAGCCCCCAGCAGCCGCGCTGGCCGTGCGGAGCAGCGTGGTTTGAGGGTGCAATGTGGTCATACAGAAGCTGCTTTTCTGCAGTGGCAGAAGAGGTGTAGCAGGCTCTGCCCTGCTGCTGATTGCAGGATGACTGAGTTGCTCATGTGGCTGTTAGGGGTGATGCCATGGTGGGTTGAAGCGAACTGAGAGCAGTGTTGATTTACCATAGCAGACCTGATTGTGAAACAGAGGTTTGGTTGCTTGCTCCCAAACAGCTCCTGTCCCTCGGGGGAGAGCGTGAACCTCTCAGAGGGCAGAGCTGGGCGAGTTGTCTGTGCTCAAACACAGGGGCCCTTCCTCAGTTCCCACAATGATTTAGCATTTAAACTCCTAAAGCCCAAACTCTCCAGCGGGTTTTGGTACCAGGAGTCTTGTGAGATCTTGGGTCTGTCCTCCTGAGCAGCAATGAGATACGAACTTTAATTCATAAGCTGCTTGGAATAAAGGATGTTCTTGACATGGAGATGCAGCTGATGAAGGCTCTCCGTGGATGGTGCAGCACCACCTGGGGTCTGTGGGAACAAAATCCCTGCTTCTCCGAGTCAGGCACATTTGTTGTGCTGTCCATAAGCAGAAGGATGTTTAATCAGGCCTCCTCTGGATAAAATAAGTGTGTCCTCCTTCAACAGAAGATTACAGTCCCATTAGTGCATCCTTACACATGACAGAGCTCACTTTGTCGTGGATTAAGAGATGGCCTTTAGGGGAGATGAGCTCTTTGCTATAAAACTCACCAGCTGTTGAACAGCAAGTGAAAAATTAATAACATCTTCATAATTCAAATGGTAGAAAATTTTCTTGTTCCACAGACTCCCATTTGTTGAGGACAGTGTTTATGTCTGTTACAGAGAGAAAATGAACCTGATATTAAATGTTGCCTCAAGAAAACATCAAAGAAAACTTTAAGTGCTAGAATTCCTTTTCTTTTCCTTTTTTAGAAAGTCTGCTAAGAAGTTAAATGGTCTTTTAATTGTCTAGCTTAAGAGATTCTGTGTGTATATTTTAACCAACAGCAGCTTGTGGTTAGTGAGCTTCAGCACTGATGTCAGTCTCATGATATTGTTCTGTCAGATGATGACTGATGTGCTCCTCTTTGGGTGAGTGTTTGACATGGGGCTTTTCTCTCATCTAGCACCAAACACTGAGACGCAGCCCTTACTGACTTGGAGGAAGGCCCAAGAGACGGTGCCCTGGAACATCATCTTGCTGCTTGGAGGAGGCTTTGCCATGGCAAAGGGCTGTGAGGTGAGGTCCACCTCAGATGCTATGTTGCAGTCATCCTGCCCAACAGAGTTGGGCTTTATTAGAGTGACACTTGGGGTTCTCATTTGGCTCTGGGAAATTTGCATCTGTGGGGTCACAACACTTGAAGGATGTTTCTCAACTCCAAGTGACAACAATGCACAGCAGAACATTAAGGAGGTTAAGAGATCTTGCAAGTCCTCTCAAACAGCTGGCTGTTAGATACCCTGAGGACATGGCACATAGGTGCTTGTGTGGGTTGGTGAAGGTCATATGTAATTTGAAGTTCTAGGAGAGGATCAGTTCACCTGCAGGGATGCAGGAGCTCTGCTCTCCAGCTTGTTTGCTCTCCCCTTCTGCAGGAGTCTGGTTTGTCTGTCTGGATAGGAGGCCGTCTGCATCCCTTGGAGGGTGTGCCGCCGCCCGTGGCTGTCATCCTCATCACGATTGTCATTGCCTTATTCACGGAGTTTGCCAGCAACACAGCCACTATTATAATCTTCCTGCCTGTCCTGGCAGAGCTGGTAAGGCAGTCCCATGGCGAGACCAGCTGCTTCTCTGCTCTCCTCCCACTCTGCCCCTTGGCCGGGCAGGTTTGTGGTGTATCTGGGCTGGGACAGGCACCGTATGGTTCTCCTGCTCTTGGGCTTCAGGTGCTTTGAAATCCTTGGGAGTAGCAAAGCAAGTGCCTGGAGCATAACATGGACAGTGAAGGATGATAATCCTTCAGATGTTGGTGAGATATGTGATTGTTTGTCATGGAGTGTGGGATACAGCTCTGCACGGTGCACTAGCTATTTGCATTCTTTGATATATCTGCCAATGACTCCCTATCCCCAGGGTACAATTTCTCTTCCTTTCTGTTTTTCAAGGCCATTCGTCTGAGAGTAAATCCCCTCTATTTAATGATACCAGGAACTATAGGATGCTCCTACGCATTCATGCTGCCAGTCTCAACACCTCCTAACTCAATTGCGTTTTCTTCTGGACACTTGATGGTCAAGGATATGGTAAGTTATTTTTAGATACAGAAAGTACTGAAAGCAATCAGCTTGAGTGGAGTGTTTAAAAGAGGAATTTTCCAGATTGTTATCAGTTCAATAGGTAGTAAAGTGAAAAGAGAAGTCTGATACTGTTCTCAACAGTGTTTGAAGGCACAGGGATATGGAAGGAGCCTATGTGACATCTGGCCCTGTGAACTTTGGAGGCACCATGACTCCAAATGTTGACAAAGCTGGTCTTGAATATGCTCAGCATCTCCCAGACCCTGACGCTGTTCCTGGGTAGTGTCAGCAGCTCAATTTACAGAGGCTTCTGGATGCAGGAAAGGTTCTCCAGCTCAGTGAAATAAAGCTTATGAGTAAAACTAGGCTCAGTCCCAGTTCCTCCTTATATTCCTGAGGCTAAACAGATATTAATGTTTTTGATGGATCAAAGCTTGGTAAGCATCTGCCGAATGGCCGTTGTGGCTTATGAAAGCCTGCTTAAGATGTTGCTAATATTAATGGCAATTAAGCTATCAATTTTTATAATGTTTATATTCAAATAGCTTCATGCTTCACATGCTGTAGATGTCCAGTCTAAACTCAACAGTTGTCTTTGTATTTCTTTTGTAGGCAAGGACTGGGTTGCTCATGAATCTCATGGGAGTTCTGCTTCTTAGCTTGGCTATGAACACATGGGCCAAGAGCATCTTCCAGCTGGGGACCTTCCCTGCATGGGCCAACATCCATGCAGAAAATGCCACCTCACTCTTGACAGCTGTAGAAAATGTCACTTTAAGTGCACTAAATAAAATATGAACAAAGCCACCCCTGGGGAAGGACTCACTCACTTAGGACTTGGGCACTGGAATTGTCAGAGTAAGCACAGGAGGAAAGCCACGTGGCTGCTCACACTGTATGGGACCCTCTGGTTTAATTTTGTTTTTAGAAATACTGGTCGGTGTCACAACATCCATTTGTTATTTCTGAAGATCTTTCCCCACCTTCCACAGGTACCAGTCAGACTCTCCCAGAGTCCATCTGTCGCAGGTGGTTGTTAACTGGACAACCTTGTAAGCATCGAGCATCTTTGGGTAGATGCTTGTCCCTCATGAAAGCTTTGCTGCTCTAGTTTCTGATACCCTACCTCGTTTTGGAGAGTAGCCCTGGGAACAGGGTGGAGGGAACTGGATTATTTGTGTGTAACCCCATGTGAGTGAGTGTATCAGAATCTGACAGGGGAAGGCGGCGTGGCCGGGTGCTTCTAGCAGGGTGTGAAGGATGGGTTCTTGTTACCATCTCATGAGTAATCCTCTCATGGAGGATGAAGACTATTTCTTCAGGTTTGTGCATGAAGGGATGATTCAGGAGATGTGTCAGTAGGACTCAGTGCATTACTCCAAGCTTTGGAAACAGGAAGGCGACAGTTGCCGAACACGTTCAGTGTTTTGAAAACCTTCAACAGAAATTGCTGCCTGGTTCTTTGCACTGAGTACACAGGTGGGGGTTTGGGACCAAGTTGATTTCTGACATAACTTTGGACATCGGTGGTGTTTCACCATTGGTGAATGTGGCCAGTCGTAGGTTTGGGAGATGGACTCACTTGCGGGCAACCCACTGAGTCACAGGTCAGTGGACAAGTTGCATTGGAATATTATTGACATTTCTGAAAAAATAGGCTTTGATTCTTAACATGTTTTTAAATCAGATTGCTTGGGTACTTTCAATGAAAGCATTGCAAATTGACTGTGATTTTTAATCACCATTTTATATGATTTAAAAAAAATTTCTCTAAGAATCTGAAATATTTAATTTAAAAGATCAGTCATTGAAATAGATGAATTGAAAGATGATGGATCCAGTGCATCTCCTCTGTTCCTGTGCTGCTGATAAACCCTGGGGCCAGGTGGGAGAGCTGGCAGGGCGATGCTCACCAACCATGGCTTCTGCTGCGAGGATTACCCTCGGGTCGCATGGTAGGTGGGGACTCGTGAGGGTTGAGCCAAAACCACCAAAACCAATTGAATGTGGAACATTGATCAGTCAAGTTAAAAAAAAATAAATCCTTAATGTTCAGCAAAATCCTTAAGTTCAACAAAATTCTTAATGATTGTGGAAAACGTACAATAAAGCACGTTTGTTAGCACGTCACATCGTCCTGTTTGCTCTGTAGATTGAAAGGAGAAAAGCAAATCCCGAGCCTCCCCCTCCCCTGGCTTCCTGCCCTGATTTGGGCTGTGGTTCCCCAGGAGGAGGAGTGCACTGAGGTCTCCCTCCCAGTCTGGGCCAAAACTAAACCCTGTTGAGCAGAGGAGCAATGAGACTGGGAGAGCTCCTAGCCCAGCATCTTGTGGCTGCAGTGCTTAAGCAGTGCAGCCCCGGCAGCCACCTTTGCTGGGGACACCCCGTGTCACCGTTCCGCTTCCCTGGCGCAGCTCTGTCCCGGCTGTGCTGGGTTTGGGCACCATGGTTCTGCACGGATGCTCCTTGCCATGCCCTAGCAAAGATGGGCTGAATGGGGAGGGGAAAATTGCTCCCTGCAGTTTCCTTTCCCAGCTGGCTGTCCCGCGGCCAGGGAACACGCTGTCCCCGGCGTGGCTGGGAGCTGCAGGAAGGAGCCCCGCTGTCCCACTGCCCCGCTGGAGCTGCTGCGGAAGGGGAGCAGGGTCAGTCACTGGAACAGGAACAGGTCTGCTTCTGTCCCTGCAGCCTGGAAGACAGCCACCAAGGGCCTTTGGGTCATCTCGTTTCAAGGCTCAAAGGGTAACATCCATCTCCGTTGCCGATGTCAGGGTTGCAGGTTTACTTACGGTCTCAGCTCTGGCTTGGTGCATCCTAGGTGAGTCCAGGAGGACAGTTTTCTTTGGGCATGAAAGCAGAATGGAGACCACAGAGTTTGTGTAGATGTCTCCAAAAATCACTCCCAGTGTCCTGGCATGTCTGAGCACTGGCTGGCTGGAGATCAGAAGGTATTTCACAAATACAACCAGGGAAAGTTTATTATCTCTGTGCCAATGTGGGAAACTGAGGCAGAGAAGGGGACCGGGGATTTACCCAAGGTCACACAACGGGGCCTTGGCAGACCTGAGAAAGGTGTGAGGAGCATCTGGATCCTAAACCTCTACTTTAGCCAAACACCTGGCTTCTGCCACCTCCATCAGCAGCCTCTGTGTTTCCCAGGGCTCCCCAGAGGATGGATGCATGTGGATGACAGCATTACCTGATTCTGCTTTTTCATATCCAGGTGTCTGTGAGAGCAGGACTAGTCTGGCGTGCTAGCTTTTTAAGTTGTTATTTTTAAACAGATATTTTAAGATGTAGTATTTCTGGAGTTCAAGGGTGAACTGGCCTGCGTGAATAATCTCTAATTCCATTTGTTACTAGTACTAAAATTTGCCAAATGCAGCTTTTAATGTTAAATCAACCTCATTACTCTTGAAAACTCTGTAATGTGAGGAGAGGTATGAGAATTCCCAGGAAAGGGCATTTCAAGTGCTGTACTAACCTTCTATAACTTTGTGTTATTTTAGAGGAACTTTGCCTGCCTGTGCACCCTTTCTCTAGGAATGTAAAAATCCAACCGTCCCAATAGCCATTCACATTAGCAGCCTGCTTGTGAATTTTAATTAACAGGAAATGCCACTCAGGCATTGAAATCCAACATCCAGAATATCTCTGCTTTACTCCTTTGATGTTCCACATCCAATCCTGGACTGACATCCACATGTTCTCCTGAGACACTTGGAGGAAAATCATTCTGGTTTATTTACAGTAGGAAAGCATTTCTAGTAGCTTTTTATCCCAGAAGCATTCACGCTGCTTTACAAACTGTTTGCACAGAAGAGCTGATACGTGGGTCTGTACAGCAGTGAGTGATTCTGGGGCTGTGTGCAGCCAGTTGGCACCTGGCAGCAAGGCTGGAGGTTCAGGAGAGAAAGGGAAAGATTCCTGAAACAAATGAAAGCCCAGTATGATAGGGGAAATGCAGCTATGGCAGGTTAGATAGCCTTGGTTCCCTTATCATGTTTATCCTTCATCAGTTACTGAGAGGATATTGCTGGGATTTTTCTATATTTCTATAGTAGAAACCTAAGATGACATAACCTGGCTCCATATCACTGTACATTGTTCATTTGCATGGGATTTTAATGAGCAAAGAATCACCACTAATGGGTTAATCTTCCCCACACCCTCAATGTCTTGAATTGGCAGAATAATGCTATCAGCAGATGCTGATGATATTGCTCTGGAGATTTATCTTCAGCCTTGCATCATCCTATTTTCAGTCCTCCATTCATCTTTAGCCAGTCATTTTCTCAAGCTGTATCGTTCATGTATCCCACGCTCTACCTGTGATACAGCTGCTCCTTTACGTACCCCCCCCATCACTGTCCCCACTGCAGGGTTACACTGTCACTACAGGTTGAACTTGCAGGTGTCCCGGCAACAGGCTCTTGTTCGGACTGCCCTGAGACCCACGCTGTGAACACTGCCGTCTGCAAAGCAGCAATGGATTTAAAGTCTCTGTCCTGGTGGGTACCAGCTCAGTCACCATCCCTAATCCGAGCAAAGCCAGGCTGTGCTTCCTGGCTACGGCACAAATGAAACCCTCTGTTGTCCTCTTACAGCGAGCTGCTTGCAGGCATGTGGGTCTCTGTCTTCTGCTGTAGTGCTAAAAAGTCTAAATTGGGGATGTTAGAAAATTTTAGAGCTTGAGCTCTATAGAGACTGGAGCCTGTCAGGAGCTGGGCCACAGGATCCTCTGTGACACAGGGTGGGAAAAGGCACCTCGGAGCATCCCTGGGGGACACAGTGGGTGCATCCCAACACCGGCTTCCCAGCCTCCTTGTTCTTCACTTCCTCAGTTTTCCTTAAAACTGTCCCACCCACAGACTTAGTTTCTGAGCTGAAATGAGGACAGACCTTGAGGCACCTTAGCAGAATGTGACCGCAAGATGTCACAGTTGCTTCACGGAGCCCTGTCCTGCTCCCCAGCCTTTGCCCAGGGTTCTTCGTGTGTGTCTGTGTGAACACCCACAGTTGTCATTGTTTTTTGTCGGTTTGGTTTGGTTTTGGGTTTTTTTGCATGAAGCTTGTTCATTGTGTCCTGGGGAAAGCTGGGCATTGGTGGTTCTACCTCATTTACAGGCCATCAGCTTGGGGTATAAGATAATAGATAGCCTAGATGTAGCCCCTCCTGTGCTCTCAGTGTGGTCCAGCCTGAAGAGATCAATTCTGAGTTGAGCCAGATGAAAAAAATCTACGTTTGACTTTGTATGCAAACAGTTCTTTTCCCTGCCTGGAGCTGCTGGTCAAGCACAGCTTCCCCACAGACTCCAGCTCCCCTTTGCCAGATGATACAGCAGGTTCAGAAAACACTCATCATTGTGTTGTAGACTTGAGGGGGGTTACTTTGTTCTTTGTGGTCTAATGATAATGGTTTTTTGCTGCCCAGAAAGCTACCTGCTTAGGCTGGATGGGGTCCCAGGGGCTGATGCTAGTATCAGTTAGCTCTGAAATACAGCGAGAAAGAAGTTTCATCTCAGAACAGCGACTAAGGACTGCCTGATGAGTTTTGCAGGATACGGCTATGGGCCTTTTGGGGTGGTCCTTTATAGTCTGCAAATTGAATTCAAGACCTAATTCATGGCCTGTGCGAGCAATTGCTATGGATGCCCCAAACAAACGGCACTTTCTTCCACGCCCGCCTGGCTGGTGCCTCTTCCCGGCTGGAGCCAGAGCTCCTCACTCAGCATCTGTGTCCCAGGGCACCGGGAGGAAACCTTTGCTCTCCCAGCCATGCAGGGAAAAGAAAAACTCTAACTATAAAGCAGAGTTGTTGAGTGGAGCAGCAAGGGTGGAAAGGACCGTGTCTGGCAGCCGCAGAGAGGTCTGCTCTGCCTGTGTGTGCTCAGGATTGTCTGTCCTCTGCCCTGGGGTCCAGCCATGTCCCTGGGGAAGGTGCCGGTCACCCCTCTCCAGAGGGCAGAGCACCATGTGCTCCATCCCCGGGGGCAGCCAGGACAGGGCTGACATCCCGTCCTTGGTCCCCTCCCGCCCAGGGGAGCATGAGAACATCCTGGGGACCTGGCAGCTCCCACCCGGCGGCAGGGCTTGGCTCAGCACGGGACAGCAGGTCCCGTAAGGAACGGGCTTGGCGGTGGCTGGGTGAACCCTGTCACCTTTGCCCACAAGCAGTGGCTTAATGTGACAGCGTGGGGCAAAGGGACAGGTCTGGTGGGAGCCCGGGAAGGCTCTGTACTCCACAAACCCCATGTGAGGGGGAGGCAGCGGTGGTGCACGATGGGAGGAGGGGGAATCCTCTTCTTTGAAAACAGAATGGAGGAGCACGTCACCTCGTCTCCTGATGAGCGGGTTTGGTGGCTGGAGGTCTGTGCGCTGCACACCCCGGGGTCAGGTGAGTTGGTCCCATGGGGACATCGCATCCTGGCCAGTACGTCTGGGAGCTTCTCAGCAGTTTGGGAATCCCACCTGTGGCAGGTTTTTCTCTGTGAGGGATTCACTGGCTATAGAGACCTGGGAAAGGTTCAAGTTTGGAGCTTCATCTTCCTCTGCCAGGACTGTGAGATGAGCCTTTGAGTGGTTTGTGGACCCCGCACATGAGCTCACGGTCTCAGCAGGGAGCAGCAGCCTGCCAGAACAGATGAGCAGTTATCAGCACGTGGTTTGCTGGATCCTACCATGCCCTTTGAGCCATGACTGATGTCTGAAAGAGCAAAAGCTCCCCTCCTCTCTGAGAGAAATCCCAACATTGCTGCTCGCTGGTGGGCAGGGGAAGGAGAAGTCAGCTGGGATGAGACAGCTGATTTCCCCATGAGGGGTTGTGACACCCCACGTTCCATGTGATGCTTGTTCCATCTTCGTCACTCCATATGTCATTGACTCATTTTTTCAGCTATGTGTCATGACAATGAGCCTTCTCTGCAACAACAGTAAGACCCGAAGAGGTGTAAAGCTTGAGCAGTGCTCTGCATCCCAGCTCTGTCCTGCAGTGCGGTTATTCCCTGGGCTTCACATGCCAGGTTTGAGGTTTGCCCACTGAGTTCTGGAATTTGCAGTGTTGCTGATGTGAATTGCCTTTTTTTTTTTTTTTTTTTTTTTTTTGAGTCCTGGCTCCCTGATGCCAGCTGCCTTGGTTTCCTGTCCTGCGTCTCCCTTCAGCTGCATCCAGGATCTTCTCTCAGAACAATAAGGAGCATGGAGAGTTTTCGAGCAAGACTGGGGCACCTCTCTGCCACTGGGTATGTAGTGTCTGCTTGAATCCCTCTCCTTCCTTCTCTCTTGATAGCTGTTGAATGGCCTTTTTCCACTGAAAAATCTCATTTGCCAGTCAAAATTCTCCCTCAAAGGATAGCAGAGGCTGCTGTTGGGCAGGAGAGACAGGTATCGCCTGGCTGGGTTCACTCCTGGGGAAATGTTCCTTCTCCCCGACAGGTTTTCTGGTCTCTGGAGAGTCACTCCAGATGTGAGGCCTGAGAAATTATATTCCTTCCCAAATGCTTGTTTTCATTAGACATTTAAATAGCTTTATGTGACATTTCGTTTTGTTTGCAGTAGCCAAATCCTTACCCTTGGAGATTTCCTCTGGCCCTGGAACTTCAGTGTGAAACTGTTTTCTCTGATCAGTTCTGTGTTTGTTGCTCTTAAACCTGCAGATTTCTGTTTGGTCTCCTCTTAAGAGGCAGAGAGATCAGAAACTCCCACTTAACTGCCTCTTATCCTTGAACACCTTGTAGTTACAGACCAGGTCTAACCATTTCCACAGCAACCAGGAGCCTCTTCTTTCTCCCTCCAGCATCCTCTAAATAACCACTAAAGCCACTCTTAGCCACTGCTAAGGGGTTGACCCCTCTGAATGATTTTATGATGATTTTTATAGAACAATACAATGCTTTCCTGTGCTTGCATTAGAGGAGCAGTTACATTGTGCTTGGTATTTGATCGTTCAAGAAATGCCTTGAACTTCCCTGTGCTGCATGCTTCCAGCAAACATCTCCATCCCAGCTACTCCGGTTAGTGGAGAGGTAGGGAAGAGCAGAGGCACTCAGAGAGGGACATTAGAAAGAACCATGAGTGATCATCTTGAGAAAACCCCTAATTAGTGCGTGTCCATAGTTCCCCTGCTAACACCCAGGTGCTTGTTCTTTGTGCAGGATGAGAGCCCGTGTCTACTGTGCAGACTTTCTGTTCCCAAAGGTGCACAGGACTGCAGCAGACCTATGGTCGGTTTACTCCAAGCCTGTCCCAGCAAACGGCAGAGAGGTGTGGACCTTGTTCCTGCAGTGTTCCTGCGTTACGGCGGTGATAGGCGGCCTCTTTTACAACTGGATGTTTGCTTCCCTGGAGTACTCCTGGCGTCTCTCCATTGCAATGGCTGTCTCCTTCAGCCTGCTCCTTCTCCTCACCCTTTTCTTGGTGCATCCTGCCCGTTGTGTCTTCAGTATGATCATGCCTACGTTAGGTACCAAACAAGGCCGGAAGCTTCTCTTGTCGACCTGCATTATGATTGTAGTGGTTAATGTAACACCCAACATCATCAGCAACATCAAAACCATACTGCAGGTCATTAAGTGCATCTGCAAGAATTCCTCTGAGAGTTTTTTGAACTCAACTGCGCTGCTAGAGACAGCTTCCTGGGAGTTTGGGGATGCAATCCAAGAAAACCTTCATTCCATTAATATTGATAAGCCTATGAATGGACATTTTCGGTTCTCACTGCTTAAGAACAGCTCCTTGATTTACCAGCAAATGCACCTTGCTGGTGAGAAAATTGGGAAGGACTTTTTGGCTGTTGAGGTACTAGTCAAAGACTCTGTACGAGTAGGCAACAAACTGGTTGCTGGCTTGTCCATGCTCTACCTCTGCTTTGAGTCCACCTGGTATTTGAAAAATTATCTCACTAACCTCCGCTTTGACAATTTTTATATCACCAAGAAGCTGGAGAGTTTAGCTGAGGACAGAAAAGCAGCTCATCTGCTGGCGGGCCCATCTAAAAACCTCATTCGACCAACAGGCTTGAAACTGTCCCGGGAAGAAGTGATGCTGTGCCTCGTGCAAGCCATGCTCCTCACTGTGGCCCTGATGCTGATGTTGGTGGTCGTGGCAATGGACCACTTTGCCTTCAGCGTGGCAGACACGGCGGTGAGAAAGGCAGCTCAGTTCTCCGTGGTGCCCGTCACCCTCAGCATCAAATACAGCGTGAGTGTTGGG
>NW_010126461.1:34138-36527 GCF_000699245.1 Pterocles gutturalis
GGACCCCACTGTGTGTCCCATCAGACAAGGCAGCGGTGGGGATTGCAGTCTTTGCAGCTTTATTTACACAATCCTAGCAGCAAACACCCCCCCTCCATCCCAAATCACAGCCCCTTAGGAGTGAGGAGGGGAGCAAATAGTGCCTCTGGCAGGTGATGTCCCCGTATCTCCAGGTCCCTTTGGGAGGCAGGGTGGAGGAACGGGCTTCCCTGTGCACTGTCCCCCAGCAGAGATCAGGTGCCAGCATGAAAGCAGGGGCAGCAGATGGATGTGCCTCTCGGCTGTGAGGATATCTCCCCATCGTATTGCGCAGGCTGTTCTTTAAGGAGAAAGCCCTGCTTACTGGCTTTGTTGTTACCCTGTGTAATCCTTTTCACAAGCCTTCCCAGTTTCTGTTTTAACATCCTTTATCTGAACTGGCTCTGGTTTAGTTTGTTAGCTTTCCTCTTCTACCGTGCAGCCCGCCTCCCTCCCCAGCCCCGGGGTTCCTCAGCACAGATACCTGCTTATGATTAATTTACAGTAAAGTCTTCAGGACTTAGAAAAAAACCTCTAATATTCAAATCTGCAGCCACTAACACTGTTGTCTGTGTTCTGACTTTGATTGTGAAGCTCACACAACAAATACCTGCTGTGATCTCTGTACCAGCAGACAAAGCTGATGGGTAGGACTGGGACTCGCCGTGCCCCGTACTCGGTGCCTACACATCGCGGTGTTGCTGTCGCTCAGCCTGAAGTGTATGTGCACTCACCATCCTCTTAACACACCCAGACAGGCTGTAACATGATTACACACCCCCACGCCGATTTGGGTTTGTTCACTTAACTTTTAACTCTGTTTCAGGCTGAAATAAGGATCCTGCCATTTCTTTCGGAACTTTTACCGCTTCCTGACGAAGAATTACCACTTCAGGACTTTGAAAGGAGCTACCACCATTATCTGACCTTCAGCTCTGCCCACTGCAGGATCAGCCCCCCGACACCTCCCAGCCCCTCTGTGCTCCTCGTCATGGGGCTGCTCTTCTGCATCCTCTACGTCGCCGTATTCCTGGAAACCTACGCACGCCGCCTGTGCAGAAAAATCGCAGGCTGCTTCTTCGAGAGCTGGGAGGAGAAGCGAGTGCTTTACCTCTACAAGAAGCTGTCCAGGAAGCACAAAGAGGAGCAAAACTGCGTGAGAAACTAAGGGTACTTCTGCAAATACAGGGAAAGTCTGCGACCCCTAATAGTGTCTGGGCACAGGCTTCTGCAATGAGATCACACATTTAATTTTCCAGAGTCAGGGAAGTGTTTGGATTCTGGGGGGGGAAAAAAAAAAAAAAAAAAGGAAATGTCATATTTTGTGTTAATTTTAGAAAAATGGGCTAAATGTACTTTTTCTTTTTTTTATTTCTTAAATCTAGAAGATCTGCAGTCAGCTGTTCCAGGAATGGTGGCAGACAGCTCATATGACTTGGAGGACATGTGCAGCATTAGGGAAGGCTAACTGGGAAATACATGGGAGGTGAGGTGGGGGAAGAACTCCTTTACCTCCCTCATCATATCCATGCTGGAAGAAATACATGCTTCCCTTCTTTCTCAAGTTATCATTAGGCAGCAAGAAAGGAGACTCATTTGACTTGATTAATTCAATTTTCAGGGAGCTTTTCTTTCAGGTTTCATGCATAGAAGGCTGGGTAGACTGGATAAATGTTGGTCTTTAGAAGATATTTTATTCACCTAAGAAATCATGGTTCTTAAATGAAATAATTTCACAATGGTTCTTCAAAACAAAATACAAATAAAATAGCCAAAGGACCTCAGAAGAGGATGAGACCAGCCAATAACAGCCAACTTGGGTGTTGATCTCTTTTCACAAAAAAACAAGTGTTAAGATGAAGAAAATGGCCTCAAATTGTGCCAGGGGAGGTTTAGATTGGGTATCAGGAAAAATGTCTTCACTGAAAGGGTTATGAAGCATTGGAAGAGGCTTCACAGGGAAGTGGTTGAGTCACTGTCCCTGGAGGTGTTTAAAAGACATGTAGATGTGGCGCTTAGGGACATGGTTCAGAGGTGGACTTGGCAGTGTTAGGTTAACAGTTGGGCTCGATGATCTTAAAGGTCTTTTCCAACCTAAATGATTCTGTGATTCTAATTTAGGCCAACATCCTGGAGGACTTCAAAAGTGGCAGACAGAAGCTTGACATTTGAGTCAGTGCTCTGCAGGGAACAGGGAAGTAGTGGGGCTTGGAGGGCTGTATTTGCCTGGACAAGAGCTGGTTTTACATGTTGGGTTATTTAAAACTCAGAAACTATGGTATTGTATCCAAGATGCAAAAGTCCATCACTGAGGCAGCATCTGAAACATGTTTTTAAAGAGAGGCAGATCACAGAATCACAGAATCACAGA
>NW_010126462.1:0-32542 GCF_000699245.1 Pterocles gutturalis
GGGCTGCACTCAAGCCATTCTCCACCCAGGCCTGTGCTTGGGATTGCCCGACCCATGTGCAGGACCTTGCATTTGGCCTTGATGAACTTCATGAGGTTTGCATGGGCCCACCTCTCAAGCCTGTCAAGGTCCCTCTGGATGGCATCCCTTCCCTCCAGTGTGTCCACCACACCACGCAGCTCAGTGTCATTGGCAAACTTGCTGAGGGTGCACTCGATCCCGCTGTCCATGTCACGAACATAGATTGGTCCCAATATTGACCCCTGTGGAATACCACTCACCACCTGTCTCTGCTTGGATATTGAGCCATTGACCACAACTCTTTGAGTGTGACCATCCATCCTTATCCACTGAATGGTCCATCTGTCAAATCCATGTCTCTCCAATTCAGAGACAAGGATGTTGTGCGGGACAGTGTCAAAGGCTTTGCACAAGTCCAGGCAGATGATGTCAGTTGCTCTTTCCTTTTCCACCAATGCTGTGACCCCACTGTAGAAGGCCACCAAACTCGTCAGGCACGATTTGCCCTTAGTGAAGCATGTTGTCTGCCACAAATCAACTCCTTATTATCCATGTGCCTTACTGTTGTTTTCAAGAGGATCTACCCCATGATCTTGCCAAGCACAGAGGTGAGACTGGCCAAGCTGTCATTCCCCAAGGGAATTGATGAGGAAGGTGGAAATCTGATGCCAGGCAATCATTGACAACCAGAAATAAAACTAATATCTAGCACCGGGAAAAACCGTGAAAAATTACTTGTTGCTCACATGCAATATGGAACAGAATAGGTGAAGATTTTATTCTTTTATTCTCACAGAGTGAAACTTTAACCAGACCTGGAGACATATATGAAAAGATGAAGCACCAGCCTTAGTCTCTTCCTGTTTTAGCTCACCACTGGTAAAGTCAAAATTTCTTACCATACAGGAATCTTATAAAGATACGTGTTGTAAACATTATGGAAGCACTCAACTACTATAGCTAAACTAGGATTGTAGGATGGGGGCATGAAGGAGAAGAGGGGTGTGCCCTGGAGCAGGAGTTTCAAATTAAAAATCACTGAAAACACCTCCTTGCACAATGCAGAACTTTCTGAACATCACATGGCACAAGCTTCCTGTGATTGCTTACCTGAGGCTCACAGAAACCTGAAGCAGCAGCAGCAGCAAGAGAAAGATGAAGATGTGACAGAATGGACAGGGATGGATTCACACCACAGAGAAACACATCACAAATGGAGAGAAATGAATCAGGCAGGCGATGCATAGCTGAAAAAACACAAGTTACCATGGTCACTGTCAAAACTTAACACAGCAGCAATATTCACACAAGCCTGCCTGTGAAACTGTTCACAAGTCCACTTTTAACATTAGACCTAATATATCGCTTTGCCTTTTGAAAATGTTTCTTGTACTGTATAAATTGACATGAATAAGAATCCACCCTTTTCTTAACAAAATTTCAAATTCTCCCATTGCAGCTTTTCAACAGATACTCTGATTTGTACTAATAATATCAAAAGCAATGACCCGGGTGGGAGGAAGCAAATACAGAATGCATTTGGAATTTTACAGCATCACATTACTGTTCAAGTACAGCTGATTCTGCAGAGTTTTATGACTGCAGAGAACGTAGGTCCAGTTTGTTTTCAAGGACAATTAATTTTATAAGACTAATCAGCCAGTGGTAATTTTCTTGAGCCCTTTCTTCTGTTGTGCGAGGCACTTGGAGCAAAAACCCATTCCTTCTCTTCAATGGAAAAAAAGAAAAGTACAACAGCAACAATCTACTTCTAGAGTAAATAAAGTAAATTCAAGTACTGTAAAAAGATGCTAACTGAATAGCTCTGCTTTTGTCTAGCCACAAGATAAGTCTGGCATGAGAAGTAATTTAGCAGGTATATGAAGACAGGTGAGTAAATTATTAACCACTGTCTAGGAGAATTGCCTCAAAAATGTTAGTTCAAAATCTCTCTGATTATATCTAAAAATCATCAAGTAAAATCTGTGAAACAGCTCTTTGTTTTGGTTCCCAGTCATTTCTCCTGGGAGTCTGTTTGGAGCGATCTCTGATTTCCTTCCCAGTCATATGTCCTCCTATAGACAAATATTTCTCCTATGGACACAGGGACATGGGAACAACAGAGCCTGCCTAAGGCCCTTGGTGACATAGACCCATTATACTGGCTAGTATTTTTGCAGTTTAGATTTTGCTTCTGCCCTCAAAATACTTGGTAGGTCCTCTCAAACACAACCCTGCCATAAAGCATGGCCATTATGGCATTCCAACAAGGACAAGAGATTTACATGTCAGAACAGATCAGCTCACACATCTTACTGCAGAAGCGTAATGTGGCAGGTGTCACACTTTGCTAAATTGTATTTCCCCACCTGAGTCATTTACACTAGTCTAATTAGGATGCTTTAGGTAACATCTTTATGCAACGCTAGACAGTGGTTTATTGGAACCCTCTGCAGAAACTTGACTGCAGAGTGAAATATCATCTTGCTTGACTTTCAACCTCCAATGTTTCTTAAAAAGGGAAAGAAAATAAATTTTATTATTGCCAAGTCTGGATTTAAGCTGGTGACACATTTAGGATGAAACTGCCTGCAACTTATTATTATCATTTGTCATTGAATGTTTGCAAAGCCACAAATTGATTTTAGTTTTATAAAATTCAGTCAAGGATGGATGCTGCTTCTGGGAAAATACGTTAACTACATGTTTTCTAAAACTGAGGCAACACTCAATTTATCAATAAATCATTACCTCCATAAGGATCCAGCTTTTGTTTCATTGCTCTAATTTCTTTAAATCACTCTGGCAAACCTGTATAAACTTCCAGGCCCAAAGATCTTGAAGTTGGTGTAAGAATTGAATTTCAGAAATCTGCATTAAAAAGCATGCTGAAAAAGTTTATGAGAGAACTGAAACTGGAGCTGTTTGCCTTTCACTGTTTAAAGGTTGCCATACCAACTAGGCTGAATAAAATTACTTAAGCAGCTTTTGATTTGCATCAAACCTGATTCAAACTATTCCTTCAAAAGCCTGAAAACATAAGTTAAAAAACCAGAATGTTTTCTATTGGGTGTGCTCTATTGACATAAATGTGTGAATTTTCCATAACAGCATACATTGCCTTTAAGCAATACAGTGGGATGACAAGCTGTCATCTTTTGAAACCTGCAGTGCATGTGACTTCTTAACTTCCATATATTTCCAATATTTTGTATAGACAAATGCCAGCTGAGCAGGTGCTTTTAAGGAGTCTCCCAAGTCTGTAATTAGAACAAGGCTTCTTTCATCTTTAGCTGTGGACCTTCTGGAAATTGTGATAGCAAAGCCTTCTGCATCATTCAGCAGAAAGGAAAGAGAGTCAAACTCTTATTTTGTAAAAGCCAGCTCTGGAAGTAAGAACAGACATCTTCAAACAGTTCACTCAAGCTGGTAGTTTTCAGGTGACTCATACATGGGCACAGAGTAAGTTGATCTGTGGCTTAAGTATGTGACAAATTTAAAAAATAAATAAGACATTTGCAGGCAATAGGGACATAATTGCTAATCCTCTGTTTTATCAGCACACAGAGTAGCACAACCTCAGGAGGATCTTAGTGACATACTTGTCATGAGCTCCTTCCTGCCATGCACCTTACATTCCCTGTCTTAATTCAGAACTTGCGATACGGTGGCAGCCTGGCAGCCTTGAAGAATGGAGTTCTCTTTGTGCAGCACACCCAGCAGGAGTGACTATCACCCCAAGCCACCTTCTGAGCTCACTGCAACCCTGACTGGTAAGAAGCACTTCTGACTGTGAGAGCATGAGACAGGGTTCCCTGTCAGCCACTGCTTCCATAGCTTCCAGCCAAAGGGACAACAATCTCCAACAGGAAGAGTGAGAACTAGTGAGGAAAATATCTTTCTACTGGGAGATGGACAGGGACCAGTCCAAACAGTAGAGCTAGATGTGAACCGATAGCAACAGCAACTTTGGGCCAATATTAGTACAGACTTGCTTGAATCTGCAGCCTAAGGACACAAGTTTAAGAAGAACGTATAAAGCAGTGGTGCACAGAGTGAATAATCCCTGCAACGATGGAGCAGAAAAGGCAGCACAGCTCAGGGCACAGCACTAGCAGAAGAGGAGAGTCCATGAGCCTGGCATCTCCAGCAGTGAGCAAAAAAACTGAATATGAGCACAAATGGCATGAGAGTCAGAGAGGCAAGAGGTGGAGAGTGGGAAGACAAAGAGAGAGAGGATGTGGATGCTCTGAGAGCAGTGGCTTTCAATCTTTTTCAGTTTGCAGATATCCATATGCTTATGGAATAAAGTAGAAGAACACAGTGCAGAGAAGTTACTAATAATTGCCTGGCTTTTCATAGCGGTCTTTGTCACACCCTTGTGCTTGTCACATAAGCACCTCACAGAGCCCATGAAGCACAGGATGAAGGCCACTGCTTTAGAAGTGGTAGGGACTGTTAAAAAAACCCAAGCAGCTGCAAGGAAGAGAAGGAGAGAAGTACACAAGAGACACTCAGTGTCAGGAGGAAGGGACTGATTTGTGTCACTGCTGTGATTTGGATCTGCAAATGACTAATATCTGCATTTAAAAGCAGATATCTGGTAGTTCAGAGCTGTCTAATGTATTTATAACTCTGTCAGAACTCCAGTGTGGAATTACTATGCCTCTCCAGGTAATTATCCAGTCTTCAGTCCATATTCTGTAGGTTATTAATGACACTAGGAGCAGAAGCAGAATGGCTGTAGCAAAATCTGAGGTCTGACAATAAAAGCTTTGTGCTGCAAATAATCTAGTTATGGGGAGCCATGTAATAAAAAAGGTCCATTTTGTCTGCATACTCATCCACTCACAGATGCTAAAAGTCCACCTAATAACAGCACCACTAGTTGACATTGCTGTGATGCTTTACCTGCTTTCTGTGTGGGCATGAACAGCATTAGTGAACGATAACGGACCACCACGTATGCACATGCTCTCACTCAGCAGGTAAAAATACACCAATGAATGACTTACAAGATCTAGGGCTGCTGCCAAAATGGAGGCATCGGGGATAGTGCCTGGTTCACAGCAGTTCAGGAGAAACTGAAAGCGCTTCATGCCTTGGCGGATTGCTCCCAGGTTCACAACGTTCTTGGATTTTCCTCCTTCTTGGTTGGAGGTCAAGTGATCATCAAAACTATGGCAACCTAAAGAGGTAGAGAGTACAGAAGGGATGCAGGGAGGGGTAGGGAGAAGGGAACACAGTCTCTCACCAATAAAAAAAGTGGAACAAAAATCCTGATGAGCACAGCCTTGGTCTAAATCCCTTCCTCACCTTGATGCACTATCTTGAAGATAACAGGGTCATTTTTACCATATTCATTACTTCCATGAAATAAGCATACAGCAAGCCAGATTCTGATCTTGATCATACTGATGTCTGCCTCAAACAATCCCACCATACTCAGCGTGGAAGCCCAGGATCTACTCCAACATAGGTGAACCAGAATATGGCCCTTCCTCCCCACCTCTTTAACACAGAACATCTTGCTTACTGTCTGTTTTCCCTGAATAATCTCTTATCTTACTTCTCTATTGCCTTTAAGTTTACCTTAAAGTAGAGCATGCATAAACCTTATTTCTCATGTATGAGTTTAGTAATATATCATCTACTAGGACAGAAAAATCAGTAGCAAATATTAGAAATGTTCCATGGGGAAACCAAATTCTGCCCTTTTTTTTAGGCATACATCTGTTGCAATTACCAGAGCACCCAAAGTGAGGGTGGACTCAACATCCGTCATTCCAGCCTCTCTCCCTTGATGTGTCCTGCACTCTTTGGGATGGAAGGCCCCCTCATAAGAGTTACTTTTGGAAACAAAGCTAGCACTCCTCTACAGGGCTTCTTTCAAGCATGATTTTAAACTCCCTGTATTGAGTTCACATGATAAATCAACTAATTCCATTGGTGACTGGAATGAACGCTTCTGAATTCAGAACATTACACAGTCAGTACCTAGAGTTGGGTGAGTGTTATAAAGGCATAAGAAATCAGGAAAGTAGTTTCAAGGCCACAGTGGCTGGTCAAAACAAGAATAGTCAGCTCTTGGGCTTTTTGTCTTTAATACAATAATGTCCATAATACTCTCCCTCTTTACATGTGAAAGTACAAAAGTTTACAGAATACTGAGGGATAAAGCACTGAAGAAGAGAACACCAAGTGGAGAATTCAAGATTGTCTTTAAACATGGATTTGAAAGACGAGGCAAAACGTCAGCTCTACAGGACTTTGTGACTTCTCCTTCCTCAGGAAAGAAGAATGGCTGAAAATTCAAAGTCCCTTTGAGACTGCGCTCCCCAGAATTACTTGGAAAGCACTTATGTACCACAAACAATAGTCACAACAGAAAATGACAGTGTAGATCTTCACTTTTCCCCTGAAGACAGAGGTGTGTCAAATTTCAAGAGACTTCTTTACCTCTGTGGCTTTTCTCTCTCCAGTGAAGCTGTACATAGTTTTCCAGTAAACTAAATGTTCCTATGTTTGGAAATGCTTCTTCAAAATGGAACAAACAAACAAACAAGATAGAAAGAACAGGTAGAACACTTACATAAATGAGCGGGCACAAATACTCTTTTCTTCCAACTCCTGTTTCCTTATTGCCTGTAGCATGCTATCTGAGCCTTCCTGCTATGGCTGCTGTAACACTAACTCATCTGAGGCACAAACAAATGTTTCCTATTCAGGGCCCTGTTAGGTCTGTGCCTGTATAAGATAAAGAACAGCAACTTGACTTTCTGATATGGAAAAGCATGCCTAAGGCATCTTCATAAACCCCATTATAAAGATCTAGTAGAGGCTTTGTCCATCTGGGCTCAGCAGTACTACTTTGAGGCAATTGCTACAGCCCTTTGCAGTCCCAGACTGGCACTTTGTTGAAGCTTTGCAAGGGAGTCTTTCATAGGCAACTGACGATTGTTCTCCACTATGTCCATCCTGGAGTAGCCTTGCTGTAAGCAGGGGAGTCCTCACTGGCTTAATGTTAATGTGACTCAGCCCTGCAGAAAATCTCACCTGGTGAGAAGATGCCATTTCCTAACAAAGGAGGACACTGGATGTCCAAGCTCCTGCCCCACAGCGTGCAAATGCGAGATCAGCCCCCAGAGCAAGCACGTGCTGTGGGTCTCCCGTGCTGTTCCGCCTTGAACACCCTGGCACCTTCTATGGTTACTCACAATGTATTCAGTAAGTGTCCAAAGGAACGTTAAGGGTCTCATGTAAACATACTGTAACTCACTCCTATATATATGGCTTTGTTCTCAAGTATAGGTAAAAAGGTTATTAAAATAAACATTTTTTGTTATGCATTAATGTGCATATACTTATGTGTATAGATATGTATACATATGCACACATACAGATACACACACACACGCTTACATACATACCCAACACAGAATTCCCAGTGGTCTAGATGATATATCATGATGGGATATTAAAATTCATAAATGATGTGACAAATCATTTTGCCTCTTTTTTTATATTGTAATGTATTTCTCCTCCCTCTGTTTTCTTTTAAATTTGGTCTACTATGTCAAAAAACCCAAAAACACAAGAGGAAACACCACATGGAAAAAGCATGAACAAAGTAACAGCATAGCATCATGAATGATAAGAAGGGGAAGGCAGAAATAGGTTCCAAAACAATGCTTTAAGTTCAGACCTTGAGGGATTTAATAGTATGCTGGATCCACCTTCAACAGGCTTTTCTTCTCTTCTCCATAAGCACATAAAACCTGCTGATCTTTATGGAAGATAGAGAAGCACTGGAAATTTGAAGGCCCTCTGTAATGTTGCTGTTCTACTGTGTTATAAACTGTCCCACTCTGAAAAGGCTTCACGTTGATTTCCCTACTCACATACAAGTACGTGCACACACAGGCATGTACAACTACTCTAATATTTTTGCTAACGGCATGTGGCTTTCATTGCATACCAGAGGTCCTTGTGGACATGGTGATGCATCTTACTTAATGGTCACATTTTGCCTTATAAACTTTAAATACCCTCCCTTTGCTTCAGTTAGTGATCAGGCAATGGTCCAGTCCTCCCCTCACCGACATCACTGGACAATTTGCCTATTTCCCATACTAACATGCAAGGGTTTCTGTCTTTAACCCATTGCATCACTTTTATTGCGGTATTTCTAATGCATGCATATGTCAAAACCAGGCACATGTCATGTACACCTCTTCTCTCACAGGCATGTAAAAGATGTTTCAAGTTCTCTTCATAAATTACATCAATTCTGATGTTACACACAGAAGGTTGAAGCCTGGACAACATTTCCAAAGCTCAAAAAGCCAGTCCTAACGTGTCACCTGAGTTTTTTATAGGCATAAGATGTGCTGCACATACTGAGCAAGGCTTTTGATGCTCACAGGGCTTAGACTATGTCTGTGCCATTAAATCAAGAATACAGGCACTCCAGGCAGAAGCAAACTCAGTGGCATAAAATCAGCATTAGTTAGATGAAAAAAAAAGTATTTCCTACAAGAAAATATGAAGGACATCTCACACGAGCACTGTAAAAACAGCTGTGTCAGTCAATAAAGATCTCACTGCCCCTCAGTTGCTTGTTCCCAGTAAGAGCTGGGAGAAAATATGGTGGAAGTATTTCACACCTACTTCAGCACAAGGTAGTGGATGAAGAAAACAATGTCGTTCCTTCCAGTGTGGGGGTGTTCACCCTCAGCTACCAAGCTCCAAAGAGCTGCTGGTCTGATGCTTTCTCCTGCTAAAGGAACGACACTTCTCGCCTAGGAACCAGTTGAAAACCACCACCGGTGTGTTTGCAGTGGTAGAATGATGACCAGTTTACACTGGTGAGATATGCTCATACTCTGCTAGTATCACCTGCCTGAACAATGCTTTACATGCTAACGCAGGTCTGGGACAGATGATGGTGAAATACATACAATGCAGGGTCAAAGTGCAATGTCAGAAAAAAAAAAACATGACAGAGAATGTAACATACTGTAACGCTACAGAAGTCATGGTGAAAAAGAAAATCTGCTCCTTTTTGTGTGTTTTTGGGAGTCAGGCTGGGTTTTCTCGAAAAAACAGCAACAGAACTTCAGGATACAAGGTTGTCTCCCTGACAACGAGAATGAGCTCTGAGCTGAGGACATGAGCATGTGAATGACTACATGACATTTTAAAGCAGTATGTATCATGACCTCGTATTATTCATAAAGGCATTCTTCAAACATTGCTGATTTTGAAAATGCATTGCAATTAAATATACTTTAGTGGAAAGGAAAAGGAGTGTTGTTATTATTATGTTGTGTGCTAAGAAAAAGGGACAGCATCCCTAACGAATGGTATGCAGACACTAGACATGCAAACACAGAAGAAAAGAGATAATTATAACAAGGTTTGTGCAGGGTTTTCAATTTCATCAGTGCTGATCTTTGCTAAAACTGTCAAATGGTCACAAATTGGAAAAAAAAAAAAAAGAAAAAACCAAAAAACCTGATGGAACACCCATTGTTATATCAAGCAATGAAAGATTTATGCACCTAATTTTGAACTGAATAAGTGCTTTGAAGCAAGCATTGATTTTTCAAGTGTATTGATCAAATTGAATTTGATTTTAAAAGCCCAAATGTAGTATTTGCATAATTTATTTGGATAGTCTTGATTTTCTAAATAATTGACTTTACCAGAGTTTTTTTCTAAATCAAAATGAAAGAAAGAAGGAAGGAAAAGAAAACAGTTACAAAGACTAAAAAGTTGGAAAAGGCTAGAATGGATACAAAAACTACGGAGAAAGCAGGAAAAAAGGGAAAAGTGTAAAATACAGAAAGAAAGAGATTTAAAAAAAAAAAAGACAAAAAGAAAGAAAAAAGAAGACGAGAACCCTGATTTCTAACCATCTTTTTCTTCTGTGTGATGAAGCTTGGATGGGTGTCTTCGGCAGGTGCGCCATTTACCAAGACGCTTGAAGAAATTCTCCTCTTCATCTCGCCCATTGTCCAGGCCACCTCCTGGTCCCCCTCCTTCTGACAGCTTCACCGCGCTGGTAAACTTCACCTGTGCAAGACAGAGGACCAGGTCAGGTGGCGCCGTACCGTTATCTCTTGGTCTTCCTTGCTTAGACACAAAGCAATTACAGAAGGGCTTTAACACAGTGGATCACCATAGCAACACAAGTGGGTCTGCACAGATTTACGTACGCTGAAGCACTTCATCTTTTAAGCTTTCTGCTTAAAGGACTGGTCTTTTGCAAGAGGCTGTAAAGGCACAAAAAAGGAAGAAGTGTGACCAAGAATTAAACCTTAAGTGCGATGACAGAGCCTGCATTTCTCTCTCAGTGAGGCACACCAAGGCAGACCAACAAGTACTGTGTAAGTATAACCTAGTCTTCACTGTGAGCCACAAAAGCCCAGTATCAAATTCCCATGGCAGTCTACTCTGAAGATTTCTGTGATCGAGTCTTGTCAGCTGCTATGTCCATGTTGAGTAGAATGTTTCACTGGACAGCTAAAACCAGCCAGATCCTGTCCTTCCAAGCTCTCTGCAATCCTGGCCTGACACGTTTACCTTGGAACTCTGCCTGATGAAAGACAGACGGTCGACAGAGCTGATATCTAGGAGATCTTCCACCCCGTCAGCCAGGCCAGAGAGGGAGGAGCGCTTCAGCCAGTTCCCTGTTGCAGAATAAGCTGCTCAGGACAATTCTGAAAATGCTTCCAAGCAGAATCTATTAATTAGCGTTTGCAGCTTATTTCTCCAGAGTGGTCATGCCAGGGTATAGGAAAATGGGAGGAAAGAGGAAGGCAACGTTTTCATGTTGCATGCATTAACTACCATGCAAGGCCAGGTCTTGGGGCTTGTAAAGGATGTATTTTTGTCTATCAAATGCTATTTGGAATATTTATCTTCTACAGAGAAGAACAACACCTGTGAGATTAAGGTACCAGCCTACTACTTTGGAGACACATTCAGTATTCTATTTTGCCACAGATATCCTCTGTTACCTTTGGCAAATTGCTTATGTTTCTCTTTGTCTCACTTCCCCATCTGTAAAATGGAGGGAGAAGCATTTCCCCACCTTCCCTTAGGGGAATATACAATATACTTGGACAATAAGGAACTGTGTTGTAATATTTCTTAAGACAGATATATCTATTGGTGTTTCTCTGCACATGCAATATGTATACAGAATAGGAAGAGACATACATTTACCTATGGGGAGTTTGAGTTTCTTTCGAAGGGAGATCCGTCGGGATCGGGAGCGGGAGCGCCTGTCTGTGGTGGTCCCAGAGTGAGCAGTGGTACACTCGGATGTGTCCTGCTCAGACTGACTACTGGTGTCACTCGCTGCACTCTGTGACTTGAACATCTTTCGCCAGAAGTCCTTGCGTCCCAGGACAGCCCCTTGGATTTGCTCATCACTGGAAGAAAAGGGATGCAGAGTGTGAACTGCATTTCAGTGAAGTTTGGATGCTCAGCAGAATGAGGCCTCCCTTCCACAGTCCCCTCCTGGCCTCTCTGTTCTTTGAGGTTGTTTCATTTTGAATTCCAAACATGCGTTTCCTCAGTGGGACATAATCAAGTTTGACAACATGCTCAATATTGTTAAAGGCACAAAATAACCATCTTTTCTACACTGAGGAGCTTGTCTACTGAACAAGTCATTCCAATTTTTAGTTTCAACATGTGAAAAACAAATCAACTTCTTTAGGTCAAAATGACCCACATTGATAAGACTGCATCAGTGCTTTCTACAAGCACGTACACTGGAGAGCTTTTGGACATCACGATAGCCATTTATGAACCCACTGGAATCACAGTTCCATTAACATTTTGGAATGGGGACAGCATATTTTGCCATACTCTCGAGATCTCCCATGGCTGTGGCAAGGCTCAGAGCAGAACAGCATGCTGCAATTCTGCAGAGCAGTAAGGGCCTTTGTGTTCTTGCAGCCTCAGCAACAGTGAGGATTTGCAGGCTTGGTTAATGCAGAAGAATACATAATATAGAGCTCTGGGCCCTTGTGCAAGCAATGCCTTCATACAGTGCATTTCAAAGCACTCTAACAAGACATTCAGAGGGACAGAGAAGTTGAATGACTTGTCCAGAGTCACCCAGGGACTGATGGCTATTTATAAAATTTTCTTAAATTCTTAAGAGTATTGATTACATTTATTTCAGTATTAAATGACAGAATTCTTTGGACAATAGAGACTTCAAATGTGCGATCCCTAACAGCAGGTTGATTTACTCATTAAGAAAATCAATAGAGTACATGTGCTGATAAGGGAAATACAACCATCTTTGGAGACTACGTGCCTAAGACTGGTCAGGAATGGGCTGGCTCTTGGGAGGCAGTAAAGGATTAATGACCCTTAGCAACAACTTGGAAGTTGAAAATTAATAGAATCATCCCCCAGAAGTACAAAGCATGGAAAACAGTTGTGATGACATCTCTGAGTAATTAGCACTCCACCCATGGTTATGATGGCATGTGATATTGACACATCTACTGCACTATCTTTCAAAAGTCTCTGGTTGTTCCCCATAAAAATCAGGGTGGGTCCAGGAGGCAGTACGGAAAAAAAGCTTTACCTGGATGTTAGCAGCAGCTCCTGAACAGACACTTAATGCCTTGTTGCACCATCCAAAGAGACATGTCCTTGTGCATTTGTACTAACCCCAGAAGGAAGCTGCTGGCAATAACGCATGAAACAATTACATATTTACTTACTGTTCTGGAGTTTGCATTGGGCGGCTTGAGATGTAACTACGGCATTCATCAGGGGCAGCTGATACCTGGCCTTTGTCAATGATGACACTTCCCACCTCGGATCTGTGCAGACAATATAAATCATCAGCTAAAGCAAATGGACGGCCCATCACATAGCTACATGACATGGAAACCAGCACTGCTGAGCAAAGAAAACAGCTTTACAAATATACCCTCTCTTTAGCAACTTACTGCCTCATTCATGAAAAAAGCTTCAGCTCTTAGAAGCAAAGACAGTTTTTAGGAGTTTTTCAACTTTCTGAATCCTTCTTCCCAACATTTTAATATGACAAGCCTCAAAACACCAGAGAAAATTTATTTTTGATAAAGAAGCGTGTCAGGATTAGATTTCTTCTGGGACTTGTTTTGCATACCAGATAAACACGCATGTCACATAAACAACACTAAGGATGTGATGCACATTAAAAGCTATGTCCACATAGTGTTTTGGGACTGACACTGTGCTGCTTATTTCTCTTAACCCTTCCTCCTCCCAGTGTTTCCATTGCACTGTCCTCTTAGGCCTCTTGTACAAGAGGCTTAGCACTTTTTGCTGCAACTCTATTACTGATTCAGTTCATTAAATCTTAAAGGAGATAGCTGCCACAGTACAATTCTGAACATCGGGAACTGACATATCCTATCAGATAAAACACGCAAGCCCTTGGACTTTCCACATTTGTGCTCAGTGCATGTAGTTATACAGCCATATGCAGGTTAGTCATTTACCTTCTCCCTCCTGAACACCCACCTTTTGCTCACAGAGGGTTTTGGCTCTTGCTCCATTTCCTCTGTTTTTTTTCCTGGTATTAACTTTTCAGCGCTGTCTAAGAGGGCACTGAGTGCCACTCTCCGAAAGACATTCCCATGAGCCTCCTTGATAAACTGGACCAGCTGTCGGATATCGCAGTACAAGCCCTGTGTAGAAAGACATGAAGAAAATGAATGAATTCAGTCTGCAGTTTGTGAAGAAGCAGTGACAATCAATAGTTGCTATGGTACTTCAGCAGGCCATTACTTTCTCTGTTTGATATTGTCTCCATGTAGAGGGTGTGTGTTTTCTGGCTGGAATCAGAAGCTCTAAGCTCCATTTAGTGAACCCAGAAGAAGCAGACAATGAGGAGCCTTATTATGGAATATGTTCTGCAGTGGGCTAAAGCAGATGTAGAGATATAGGAGGCTAAAACAGCTGCAAGATGAGGGAGCTGCAAAGACAACTTAAAGCCTGTTTCGTCCCCTTCATCTAGCCCATAATCTTAAAAGGCATCAAAACACTAAATTAATGGGTGGGGGGGAAGTCAGAGTGTAAAAAATTGCATATATTGTTTCAAAACCAGTGGGTGTCTTGGGATTTTTCTTAATTAGAGCTTTACATCAGGGGAAGAGAGAAGAGTGACTCACTCATTCCCCAACCTACTCCTACACTCAAGGCTCTTTTTAGTTCTGAACATTCGTACACATCTGTGACGTGACAACCACCTCTACATCTGAGGGCAAGGGGATGGAGGGAACAGTTTTACAGGACCTGATTCTTGATCTGTGAACTCTCCTGAAAGACCTTGGGTTATTCTGAAAATCCCCAGCTAGGAATTGCACAGCCATCTTTCAAAAAAAGAAAAAACCTAACCCCAAATAAACAAATAATTGGATCTGTGTACTGATTAAGGCTCTTTTCAATAAGAAACTGCACACAAGATTGACTTTAAATAGCGACACAACAACACGAAAACCTCATATATACTCTACACAATATGTTCTCCATATAGACACACTTAATGCTGCTACGCTTCAAGGTCAGTTTCACCTTACACACTAGCTAAAATAAAGTCCAGAAAGACATACAATTTATAAGGAAAATTTACACTTGGTGATCCTAATCTAGGTCCAACAACAGTGCGTGTTTTTCTGAATCCCACCACTTAATCTCTGCTGAGAAACATTCCAAAGGAGGAATGTCCATAAGAACAAGAGGACTTGGACCCAGGCAGACTAGTCTGCTGGTTTAAGATGTTACTGTGGTTTCCTTCTCCCTCTCCTGTTGCCTCACAAAGGATTACTGTCCCTCTAGCTGGACTTCAGTGCCTCCACAGCACCGCTGTAAGGACAGAGCACAAGAGTGCTTCTTGGTTGTATTGATGAAAAATCCTAATTTCTGATAATAAAGGAGGTGGTTTGAGGTTAGCAGCTAGATTCTGCACCAATTTGAACGAAGACATCTTGTGTCATCCATTCTACTGACTGCTCTGGGGAGATAGCACATAGGCAGCAACCAGCACCACCTTACATTCCTCCCATTATTTAGTAAATTGAATGTTTGTCTAAACCTTGGGAAGATCTACTGAATCGCTCTTCAGTAACTCACATACTCTACTATGGGTGGGCCATGTCCTTAACTAAGTAAACTGGCTTCATCTCTGCTGAAAGGTGGTTTATGCTTGCTGTGGTCTCGTTCATTACTCCCCTGCTCCAGACTATGCTACTGAACTACTTGGAAAAAAAACCTGCAGAAGCTGCTTGAACAGAGTCGAAAATGCAATTCAGAGTGAACAACTTTTATCCTGGCTAAGTCCTCAAGTTCCGATGCAGGCATGAAAGGAGGGCATCACATTTATATCATGTTTCAACTGTGACTGCATAGCTTGCTATGCTCGTGGGATTTGGCTAATCTGAATGAATTCTTCACTGTAAACCTCACTAGTGACACCCAAGTGAAAAGTAACATTGTTAACACGAAATCAAGTGCTTACCAGGTTTTCCGGGCTGTGCAGCTCATGTGTAGTGGAAGCACAACGGGTGATCAATGACTTGAACATGGCACTCACAATAATACCTTCTACACTCTGGGCTGTAGACTTGTTGTCCACTGTGGTGAAGTTATTCCCAAATCCAGCCTTGTCTGTGAAATTCAAGTACAAGCAAGTCCCCCTTGTTAGGAACAGTGCAAAAAAGATGGCTTAAAGACACACAGACAAGGGCAAGTCCCCATCTAATATCCTATGCTCAGTTCCCGCAATCCCACCTCACAAAAATAAAGCAGAAGGGAAAGGTAAAATAAATGAGAAGGTTTAAATCTTTCCAGAAATAGTTGTAGTATGAAAAAGGATTAAAAAGAGCAGGTCCACTCTGTCTTCCTATTGTCCACATCACTCAGAGATGTACAGAACAAGGAATAAAATTTGAACAATACCTCCAGCTTTTCTATTTACTGTTCTAAAGGACAAGAGGTGTTTGATTAAGCTCAAAAGCGACAACATTCACAAAAAGAAAATCTCAACTAAAGGAATGCTGTTCTTGGAAGCTACATAAGGACACCAAACTCTTAGACAGAGTCAAAAAAGAATTACACAAGAAACATCCCAGTTTCATTAGGTGAGAGAAAAGACTTTCAAAAGCTGCGTGAGCTGCCATGCTTCAAAGCATGAGCTAGTCAATAATTGATGAATAGTTGGGAAAGCTTCCTATGGGTATCTCTTTTACAAAAGTCTTCTATATAATATTTTTAATGCTTTCTCTGAAATGCCTGAGATCAGATACAAGCTAATAGACTAGTCAGACTCCCTGAGTGCTTCAGAGCAGCTATTCCTACTCTGAACAATCATTATTAACTGTTGTTGCATGCAGTGACCAAGCATAAATGTTTGGTCATTCTAATAGCACCTGGAATAATTTTTCTAACTTAAAGAAAAGAATACACATATACATAGACACACTCTTGTAACTGCAGGCATGCACATCTGTGTGTTCATGTTCTTGTTTATTCCATCTGTTCTTGCTCTTTACTGCCTCACCTGAGGCACCGCAGAGGGTTTTAATGCTCAATTATATCTCCATTCAGAATAAACGTTGGATTAAACAGGCCATTCCAGCTGGTGCCTGGTTATATCATGAAGCAGAAAACTTCCTGCCTGAGGCATAGCTGAATGAAAATATTTCTTTGAAGAACCATGAACAGGTAGGATGAATCAAAAGAGAAGCCTTCAATTTGAGGTGCACTGGGTGATGCAAGATCACCAGAGGAGATCACTGGGTGGTCAAATCAGAAGAGACCCAAGTCCCCTGACCCACACGGTCTGATGATATGGTCTGTATATTCTCAGGATAGTAATTAACTTTTTTTTTTTTTAAAGGAAAATATAAGGGTGTGGCTTCTTTCTGATTGTACAATTTAGGAACATTCAAGTGGGAGTTTCTGATGCCAGCTATACTTACTGTCAGTGACTGGCTCCATACAGAATCCCAGTAAAGCATGCAGGAAATCCACCACATTATTGAGAGAATCCCTGTTCACATAATCCCTCATGGTCTGCCGGAACTGCATCTTATCCAGTTTGTACAGCTTTGTGAGGCAGTTCTGAGCCTGCAACGATATCCATCAAATCACATCACATTGAAATATGTGTCTGAATTTTGCTAATAGGAGCAGGGTATTTTTTACTTTTGCTTAGCCAGTGCTCTGCTCTGCTGTCTAGAGTAACCTCCCTTAGGAGGCAGAAGGTTCAGGTCCTGTAACAGAGGACAGTTTTGCCTCTGAAGCAAACAACACGTTCAGCACAAGGAGACAGTGCTGAAGGCACCAGTATGGGTGGCACTGTTTGGAGGTGGTGAAGCCACTGCCAGCCATGTCTCAAGGCCCCTCCTGCTCTCCCCAGCCCCAAGGTAAAATGTCACTGAACAGAAATGAAGTAGGCATGTACCCCTCAGTCAAGGCTTGTTTTGCCTTGGTGAAAAAGGCTCTTAGCTTCAGGCATCTGATTTTCAGTCTCTGGCTCAGACCCAACCAATTTGATGCACCTGTACCCAGTGACTATACATCATGCAAAACATTAGCTTTTTATTTAAAAGTTATTAATTGTCAACTTCTTATCACAAAAGTATCCATCCTACTGGGACCCCATGAAGGGGTTAGAGAATCTGAAATATCAGCTTTATGGGAAACATGAACTCTCCAGCTACCTGCCATAGGGTGTTTAACTTCCCAGTAAACTCAGACATGTGATTGTCCATGCAGTCAACACAAATGGTTCATGCAAAGCAGTTTGGCCAGCCAAACACACAGAAAATGCAGCAGACTTAAACGAACAGGAAAATCTCTTCCCATAAAGACCTGAATTCAATGAATCTGCTAAGAACCTTGGCTCCAAGAGACCTGTTCATTTATGCTTAATGTTGTGCATGGGCCCAAATGTTTTTGCTGGCCCAGCTCCAACACAATGTAAAAGCCTATCTGACATTTTGGTGAATATGGTACATGTTCAACCAGTACTCTGTGCCAAAACTTTCTAGTGTTACCACTGGGACTCTTGTACCCCATCTTGTTCTGTTGTGTCCAGAACTAACATTACTGGTGCAGTAGTCTCCTCAGTACCTGAAAATCTAGCTAACAGAAGAAGACTGCATGATACAGAGGCAGCCCATCCATCTCAGAGCCATCTAGCTCAGATCCCAGAACCAAATGATATCTCTGTTGGCATGGCTCAGGCTAACCAAAGCCATGGAGAAGCACCTGGCTCCCAGCCACACTGGGATGGGTACAGTGTAAATTCTCATTGCCGTCATCAAAAATGTTTCTTGCTGCAAGCACAGAAGGCGAGGAAGAGGCATGTGCTGGAGAAAACCTTTGAAATACTCCCATTTGGCAGGGCATTGGACTGACCTCAGGCAGTCAAACTCTTCTGGATGAAGTCAGATATCAGGGCTACATCCTGTGCATCTTCCACTGCTTCAGCTTGGGCAGAGCCAAAAATGTAAGCAACCAACAGTGACCACCCACCCTGTCCTTCAACAGGGCACGAGTCTTCTACTTCCTTGCAGCACACTAATGTGCCTGCAAGCACAGTGCGCTCCAACAACCAGAAGCTGATGGAGCAGCCCACCAGCACCCAGTCAGAATCACCATTAGGAAACGTGGACATAACTACACCCTAGAGTTCTGGATTCAGATATGCAACCCAAGATAGCTACACCTCTTGTAAATAGTGTACTCTGTTGCGGTACCGTCAATGTGAAAATTACTTATGCCAGCTCACACAGAGGATTTGATCCCCTGTATCTGTCCCTTCCCAGACAACACATCCATTGGGGTGCTCAGAAGCACCCTTAGCAAGCCCCAGGGGCTCAAAGGCAGCACGACAGCTGAAAATCTGCTACAGCTGGGCAAAGAGCAACACATTTACTGCCAATACAGAGAAAGCTACAGAGGGGGCAGACAGCAATCTCAGCAGCTGATGTCAAAAGTACAAGGGGGACGCTTTAATGAGCTTTAGTTCTCTTACATTCTCCCGGAATACCTGGTGTCTCAGGCGATCTCCAGAGAGCCCTCGGTGTCCTTCTCCACAACCATAGGCACAACCCAGGGACTTCACTATTTTGATCAGCATTGTGAGTGCCAGCCTATGGGTGCTGATAGATGGGCCTTCATCCTGAGAGTCACAGAAGGAAAGGTGGTATGAAACCCTGGCACAACGACTGGCGTTTTGTTAGCATTTTACTTTTAACAAATTGCTGTCCATTTCTCCTCTCAGACACTCCATTACTGAGTTGTTACACTTGAAATATTTACTCCAATTATTTTTCAAGTTTAGGGACCAGCCCTCTCCCTTTCAGCTCCTCTCAAAAAGTCATGCTATCAGTGCGAAGCCCTCTACACTCAGCTATGAATACCATTCAGCACTTACTTCAAAAAATTCTGCCTGAAAAACAGACCACTGGCTTGCTTGAGCAGAAAAACAAGCATCTTTTCAAAATGTCTTAGGTATTCCGTTACTACGTATTGCAGCTTTGGAGGTCAGCAATACCACCTCTTGGCCAATTCTCATAGCAATGTTGAAAAATGTATGATTTCTGGTCGTCAAAGAAACAAACTGTGCTCACACACTGTATTCTGTTTTTCCTTATAAGCTATGAATAATAAACCTGAAAAAAAAAGTCATTGTGAATGAGGGTTTCAGGCACTTGAACAAGAAATTGGAAATGTACATGCAAGGCTCACAAACTCTGATTTTGGCATCTGCTTTCCTGGAGTAGTTACAGTGCTTGAATTCCCAATTGTGTTTCTTCAGTGGAACCCAAAATGAGCACCAGAGCAAAACAAATTAATTTGTGATTGTGGTGAAAAAAAAAAAAAGGGGGGGGGGGGGGGGCAGAAGGGTAGTTGCATACACATGCACACTCAATTTTAACAGACCTTACACTCCATTCAGGTATTGTATAAAGCAAAGCAAGACAAACCTTTTCTTGTTTTTTGTCATTTTTCTCATATGGCCCTCCTCCTCCACCACCACCTCCATCACTTCCACCTCCGCCACCACTTCCACCACCTCCGTCTTCTCCTCCATCTCCAGCTCCACTGACTGGGGGAGGCCCAAATCCACAAGCTGAACCACCAGAAGCAGCCCCTTTGAGCTGGAAGGATCCTTCACTTGGTCTCTTTTCAGGGGCCTCATTTTCTTTGTTCTCACTCTTCCTCTGAACCTTCTCTACACAGGGGACCACACCAAGCTGAAGTAAGCACTCCACAATGTTCAGTGCCACATCACAAATCCGGGAACTGATGTCATGGTTCAGGACCAAGTAAACAGCCTTCAGGACCACCTGCAAAATTCAAACATCATATTTAAAGTCGGACTTATTTTCTCTCCTAGCATCATTTAGTGCCTGGAAATTCTAGTCACAGACCAGAGACTCATTATAGCAGGCAGAGTACAAACTCAGAATGAAGTACACACAACCCTCAACCCCAAGAGCCTACAATCTAGGTGTAAGACCAGAAACCACAGACTGGGCGCAGTCAGGCAGAAAAGGAAACCACAAGATAACATCTGTGAGCCTGAGAACACTGCTTCAGTGCACCAGGAACTGTCAAGTCATTAAGGGGAATGCAGAAAAGGTGAGTTTTAAGGTGCCATTAGAAGAAAGGTGCCATTCAGTTTTATACTATTTTATAGGGAACTTGGTGCATGCCCCAAGAACACATCCATTAAATAACATCACTTAAGATTTGATGTGTGCATTCCACATGCACATGCACTCCTTGCAAGGAGTAATAGGAGTTGCAGTGTCTCAGAGGAGACTTATGATATGCACAAATGTATCTGACTGACCTTTGTGTACTGCTGAGAGAAGTCATATAAAGAGGTGGAGGAAAAGCCCATCAAAACCCTGATCTCAATGGTACAGCTATATTGACAGAAGAGGGACCCGGCTTTCCTCATTCCTTGCCAATTACCGAAAGATCCAGCATGCCGTTCTTGTGGACAAAGTTGTTGGTTCCATCAATGTGATCCGTATCTTCCAAGCAACTGTAATTGATGCAGGAGTCTGTCAGGCTCCGTGGGAGGTTGGCACATGCGAGCGGCTCATGGGGCATCTCAGGGATTGGCACCTGGTTGCAAAGCTTCCTCATGTGCTCACTGAAGAAATCAGCGTAGCCCACATTGAATGAGGCCAGGGTAGTGTTGAAGGTGGCCACGGTGATGGTGGAGATCTGGGACCGCACTGCAGGGAGGAAAATGGCTACCTGTCAATTTCCATCTCTAGAGTTACGAAATGGCAAACTGAGGCTGTCCTTGACGACAAGAAGGGAGCAGCTCTTAACACAGCTTGTAATGCTGAAAGACAAGACAGGCTCTTAATTCCTATCATGGGTACAGAGATGAAAGCACAGACTCATTTCTTCCTTTAAGCCAGTGTAAATTAGAACAACCCCAAGCTTGCTCTAGCAGTACAGTTCCATGGCAGCTTAAGTTGATCTCAGACAACTGGGCAGTTAAGTAGATCAGGGAGCTCAGCCAGCGTAAATCCAATCCAAAAGGGAGATTAGATTTTGGCTAGCTTTGCTCCCTGTATTGGTCCAGTGCCTGGTCTTAAAACCAACACTGTGAAAAGAACTCTGCAGTGGGATGAGGAGTGCAGGCAGGGTAACAGCATCACTAATCTGGAACAGCTTTCTAAGTCACACCGATTTGAAATATTTCATCACACCAGCTGAGAAAAATGGAGCAGTGTGTTCCTGACAGTACCTGTGACAGTCTAAAACATCTCCAGAATGCAAAGCTGACCGATGAGAAAGGTAATGTGGTGTCCAAATTCACAGTGCACAGAGAAGGGACCTCATGACATGGCCAAGCTTAACTTCAAACTGGTTAGCTCAGGTAGTGACAGTATTTTGGCTACACAGGCCAATTTTTATCAAGAGTTCACCAAGGTTTTACAACTTATGCTGAACTCCAGGCCACGATGTTAGTAATTTCCCACACTTAGCGTTTTGTAAGTAGGCTTATACACCTGTAGTGTAGAAAGACCCTATTGTATCCCACAGTGCTGACTGGACCACCTTCTGCCAGACAGTACAGTAACAGGGCTACAGAATAACAAAGAACCTGCACCTAAGGCTATTTAATGTGTCCTAGTGAATGAAATAACATACATATAATAAGAATCTTCAAGAACTGACTCAGTGATGGAGTGGTTATATTATGCAAATAACAACTTGCCAGTGTGATGACGACATTTCCTCATAGCCTGTGCAACCCTGCTAGCGCTGAACTAGCGCTATTTATTAGGAGAAATGTTCCGAGGCCTATAGCAGTACCGTGAAGCAGGCTACAATTTGGTCAGTTATCAGGGCAGGAATTAGCTGCCTGTAATCACAGCATTGCTTGCTGGCAAGTGTGACTTTTCAATGGCATTCACTGAAATTTGCATGGTGAAGATAATAGAGATGGAATCAGGAAATTTTGTACCTGAGCTACCAAGATTGATGATTATCCAAGGGTAGCTATTTTTTGTTTCACTAAGGTTTTGCTTGCCTTGTTTTGAAATGGATAACAAAAATCCATATCCAAATCCTACATAAAGTAATTTTTCCTGTGTTGTATCTTTATTTTGTTATCACTGATAGGGCTGACTCCTAGATGGGACTCACAGAGGCAGGGAAGGAGGACTAAATGCTCTTCATTTACACCCACGAATGTCTGCAGCATATGTCCATGTGCCTGTGACTCCTCTTGAACAGCTACCTAGGACATAACTAATTTTTTCATCTCTGCTTTTCAGTGTGTTAGCCAGAATAAATTAGCTTATTAGCAAATGTCTCCTGTCCAGGGAAAGTAGACAACAGACGGGAAATCATGAATGACCAGTAGACAGAACAGTTCATTCAAAGTCACAGGCTACCACTAGAAATAATATGATTTGTCCTCTTCTTCATATAGTTGCTGCACAATTGTACCTGGGGTACAACTAGAAAAATAACCATCGCAAACGGCCACCTTTTAGAAAATATTTGGCTAGAAAGCTGGTGCAGTGAGTGGGATTACTGTGCTATAGAACAAATTGAGGTCAGGAAGACAGACTCCACAAAATTGATCCAGGAGAAGGGCTTTGCTCAGGAGATAGAAAGCAGAGATGAAGGAGATATGCCCACAGTGGATTAGAGCTGATGAAAATCCATACGCTCTCAGACTATTCAGTTGCTGTGCTAAAAGAGCACGGACCTTTGAGAGCTCCAAGGCTCCAGCACATATCACGCGAGTGCATCTAGGTATTCTGCCTGACATGGAGACACAGACTGTGCCCTGCTCCACGGCGTGCATGATACCCTGTTCCCCCATCGAGGTTTAAGTTTGCACTTGCCACAGGTGAGGCCAAATCTCTGTGAGCAGGTTTTGCCAGCAGCACTATGCATGAGGGAAGAAACAAATTTGCTGTGTTTAGGCAGTAGGAGCAGTGCCAGCAAAGTGCTCTGATGCAGACAGCCCTGCTGACAAAAGAGAGCTTTCCTCTGCTTGGCTAACAGTGTTTGACAAAGGTGGTGTTGACCTGCCAGTAGAAAGACTCTTCCTTCTGGAGCAGACTTCATCTCACCAGAGGCCCTCCCATTGTGGTCTCACTGACATTGCTGTTTCTGCAGAAGGCTCCAAAACAGATGGGCCACAGGGAGATTTCAAATAAACATAAAAGCCAGGCTTCTATTTGCAACCAGGGGAATTAAGAAAAAAATGTGATTCTGAGCACAATCCAGAAGCTGGGGACTATGATGGGGCGTTAAACACCACAAGATTCCCCATGAAACCACTAAAGTTAGCAATACCAAGTTGCTGCCCAAAATTCTGTGCTGTGTTGTAGTAAGGCAGAAAAGAAACCCCAAACCCTGCCTTCTCCCTGCTAACAGCTGACAAATTTTTTGATGAACTGCACCAGATAAACATGAAAGGTTTGGAACATTTTTCTACGTAGAACAAATAAAAACCTTCAAGAGATGTGGGGGGAAAAAAAAGAAAAAAAGTTATATAGTCATACATGGAAACAGTAACACTTCCTCAGGTTCTTGGAGCTGATATTTCAGTGAAAGGTTTCTTTCCTGATGTGTTAAATTTACCTTCTTTGACGATGTTCTCTCCATGGCTGTTTGAGTGGTCCGGCAGATCAGAGACCAGCGTGTGATGGGAGTGTGAGTGCCTAGCGCTCAGGCTCTCCATCTCCGTGGCTGTGTCAGAGCTCCCCCGTCTGGTAAACTTCCCTAGGGTGAAGACAAGAAATGGAAATTTAGTTTATGCATCTGAGAGTTGCTTGGAGGCAACAGACTGTAACAGAGGTTAAAAATTGAATGACTAGAGTCTCCAAAAGTCAAGGCCTTCCAGGACCCTGTGAAACAGAACCAAACATTATAGTGGAATATCTCACAGGGGTTCATTGACATAAAGATCGAATATACAAACTCTGCAAGGCTCTTCCCCTCAGCACATACTGATTTAGCTGACATGCACATTGTCGCCCTCCAGCAGCTTCAGGAAAATAAGACTGGTCAGCACTGAAAGACTCCACCCTTTGGGGCAAGTTATAGGAATTTGGTTTCTTCTCCCCTCCTCCAAAAGAAATAGATATATTAGGATGGGGAGTGCTAAAGCAAAAGATCTGTTGACCATTGGATCTGAAATACGTTATTTCACTGAGATATCAGAATGAAAGAACTGTAGGTTAAGCCAGGACAAGAATCTGAAGCCCCTGAAATCAAAATGTAACAAACTTCTTGAGCTGACAATATGGGAAGGATGATTTGGATACTAAGTTTTCTATTCTTGTGCAAATCTATAGGTGTTTGAGTATTAACCATTGATAAAACACAGGTGAATCTTTAAGAATTCACTTGGCAAAGCTCATTGTCCTTTGTCCCAAAGAGGGAAAAGTTTACAATGGAGAGCTTACCAAATGATGCCATCTCAGCCAGTGAAAGTTAGAAGGCTCTGGCATGGCCTTAGCCAATCATTTTGCTGCCTAACATCTCCAAACAAGGGTTCCAGGACGAAAAGCTGTGATATTAGGTTTAAGTTTGTGAAACAGAAACAATGCACAGACACTGTTCGGTGAACCTGGAAGCTTGAAGGAGCCGATATTTAGACACTGTGAATTTGCAATATCAAGTGTAAGCCTCACCATCTGAGACAATACCCTATTTATTTTGTATCCACTTGAGGAAGACTGTGGATATTTTTGCCACACGCCTAATGACCATATTGCTGCCTCTCCAGAGATTTCTCTTTAAAAGATGACACAACTGTTCCTTGAATCTATTTTAAGCTGCAGATGCACAATGCTTGCTACCACTCAGGGCAAGTGTGTTGAACTGGTACAGACATGACTACAGGTTGCTACAGTACCTATTATTCCAGTAAAGATGGTAGTTTTCAGAGAAAAAGTGAACTGAAGTGTAAGTTATTCAAGGTCTGCCGTCAGCACAGTTGCCACTTCTACAAGCAGGTGTGTAATGCTGTAAACAGAGCCAAGGACATAAGGTGGCAACAGGATGGCTGAAGAAATAAAGAGCCTCTGTTGTTCTCTGAATGTTCAGGACAGGGATGACACAGAAGCTGGGGTAGAGACAACAATATCTCACCTAATATGGTAGTTTGCCATCCTCCTCTCTCAATGGCACGCCGATCCTCTCCGATTCCAGAGAAACTGCCGAAGGAAAAAGTGCTGCGAGTGGGCGAGACATCCAAATGGTCCTCATGGAGGAGGAAGGGCACCCCCATCCTTCGTTGCCGCTTCTTCCCAGTATGGTGGAAGGGAATCGACCCTTTACGTTCACGCTCTCTGTCTTCTTTGCGGCTCTTAAACTGCAGGAGGAACAGGAGCAAATACAAGAGCAGATAGAGGCTTTGAAGCATGGCAGGCTATCATTTGAGGAAAAAAGACAACATAGATATGTGGTCCAAGAGTAACCTTCCACTCTGAGCTTTTTATCTTGGCCATTTACCCTGATTGCAACTATCTGCACTCTGGGACCATATGAGTATTTAAACTCAGTCTTGCCCTAGGCTGGGATGGATGCTCTTGTATAATTTTATAACATTCTCAGACCATGAGCTAGTTTCATAGAATCCACAAAACTCTGCTAAGTATCTTAGATAGCTGCAAACCCAGAGCTTGATGAGGTAAAAAACATTGGAAAAACCTCACTGAATTAGCTGGAACTACAGTGAGCACCAACACTTAAAAATCAGCACTGTTTGAGTACCCTCCCCTCATGCAGTTTCAATTTGTGAAAAAATTTCACTATTGTGTTTGGAATGTGCATATAAAAACCTATGTAATAACACACATAATCATGTCCAATTAAAAGATATGTCAGTCTCACATATGGCATGAATATATAGTCCAAGCAGACCTTCAGCTGCTGCTGAGCAGAACACCTATTGAGGTGCTGAATCACAGATAAATTCAAGTACAATTTTCTTCCACTCACTTTTTTGAAGATGTTCATCCCCAGGTCTGTGGAGAGATCTGGAACTGCTGGTCTACGTAAGTTAGTCAGTGAAACCTTGGAAAATGCTTCTGTGCTTAGTGATTTTTCTTCCTCGTTACATTTAATTGTAAGATCCTGCAGCTCACAAACAGAAATAGAGGATAATCAGCTTTAAAAAAAAAGACCTACTTCCAAGAGCTGTCATAGGAGCACTGTAGGGGAAAAGGACCTTTAATTCTTTACATAAAAGAGTATTTACACATTTAAAGAAAAACAAATGAACAAACAAACAAAATTTAGAAACTCCCAGAATTACTGACCTTGACTAATGTTTTGCTGACACAGAAATCCTCAGGCTTGGCTGTCAGTGTGGTCTAGTGGCATGAAAGACTCATGTTCTATCCTGCTCTCATTCTGATCCCAGATATGACTCTGGATAGCTGACGATCTTCTTGAGGCCTTGGTTTACATATATGAGCAATGACAATGGCTACCCTTTTTGAAGTGTTTTATTTAAGATCTTAGAGAATATGCCCTTAAAGATGTATTTTGGAACTGAACTGCAACAAGTAGCACTGTCCCTTCAAGAGACTTGATTTGTACAAATTTTATTTACTCACTAAAGGAATCTGAGACTTCTACATCAGTAAGCATCCTTTAATTGTCATAACAGTGCTCCAAGATCTGTCCATCGTAGTTCTCATTGTGGTTCATATTTGTGGAAGCCCCTATGGCTGTAGCACAGAATGTCTCACGACAGTGAAAACCTTGATTTACTGACAGTTCAGCAGAGGGCACTCTACTCCCCTTGTGCAGTGAGCCACACACATTACAGCTGCCTGCTATAGAGAAAGGCTTTGCTGCAAAAGGTGGCACCAGCTCAGCTCCTGGCCATCTGTTCTCATTAAGGATCTGATGTCACTTTTTCATGAGATGTTTGTTCAGCTGACCTGACCAAATTCCCTCAGGTTCATTTTCTTCTGCCTAAATATCAGCTTGTTTCCAATGGAGATGCTCTTTATTGTCACTCCCCCATCAGAAAGCTTGTGCTAAACAACTGGATCGTGTTAAAATACTTTTTTGCTTTCAATCCAGAGATAGCTGTATGCCAATGATAGACGAAGTGGCTCCTATAGTACAGGAGATTTAGATTCTGGTTAGCCAGACTGAGGATTGCGGAGCTCACTAGCTCTGAAGTACACAAGCGTGCAGTTTTCAGCATGTGAAGGTCCAGCAGAAGCTGGTGACAGTCTTTGCAGCTGAAGTCTTAAGCACCAGGTACCATGTTTGCAGTACTGGGCTACTGGGGACCACACATTCTTCAGAGACTTTTCAGACTAATCAAAGACTACCTTTGAATCCTTCCAATTAAATTTTATCAACACAAGCAAAAGGAGACACACAACAGAAAGATTCCTCTTCACGGCTGTTTTCAGTCACATTCAGTCAAGGTATGCTTTTAAACCGTTTTACACATATGACTAAGGATTCAGGGGAGAAGTCTTATGTAAAAGCCGACAGACAGCAAATCAGGGTTCAACCCTAGGTGCTCCCAACAGCAAGACAGGCAAGTATGTCATATGGCTTGGTTCTTAGCTTTTACAGCTCTCTGGCCTCTTCTGGCTGGAAAAAATTGTATTAATTTATTCCAGATTCATTATCTTTGTCCCTTAGTTGCTAAATCAGTGTTTTATTAGGTGGCCTGTGGCCACCAAAAGGACAGAGCGAGCACCTGGGCCTACTCTGATACAAGCCATACAAACACACAGAAAGAGTCAGTCCCAGTTCCGAAATCCACTTAGAGGAGGTATCAAGCAAACACCACTAGAAAACCAAACTACAGAATCACCTGTTTTGTGTTGCCTTCCTTCTGCATGACTTCATGGCTACCAACTCATTAGTACTTCTCTCAACTCTCAAAATATTACACTTGAGACTCTTGGCTTTATATTAGCACTGCAGTGAGCAACACAGGTGCATTGGTCTTACACTTAATTTAAGCTTTGGCTTTGACCCTGCAATGTTAGTGTGAGACTGTAGAGGTTTGTGAGACTCTGAAGAGACCTGTCCTTACACTGAATTCACTGCACACAGGTGCAATGCAGCTTTCCTTTATCACATATTGACACGTCTGAAATATGGTTAAAGTCACTTTCTAGAGGAAGCCAGTATTCATTTTATTCACACTCCATCCAGTACCCCTTTTCCTATGCAGCAAGGAGTGCTGGCGTGCTGCACTGAATCTTTTTCTACTTTGCTATTCAATTTACTAGGCAATACACGGAGGATATTTTTCATGTTCTCTCAATCCCAACTCCTTTAGCCCAAGCTTATATTTGAAATGTGATTTCAGGCACATAGAAACCAACAAGAAGTGTGAGAGTTTTGCTGAGGCTTAGGGAGATGTAGGAAGTTACCCTGATAAACTGCAGAACAAAAGAAAGAATGTGGATTTACCAGAAAAATCTACAGGTCCCTGATGTGATTTGAGGGCAGCTATTTTTATCTATAATCACTTTCTACTTGCCACTTTAAATCTATCCCACTGAAACACAGAGCGCCAATATTTTTGAGAACTTATTTATCAACTTGAAAGTATGACATTTCCTTAGGAGTTTAAGATCTAGCCTGAAAAAGCAGGCTTTAACCACATCCCTGTGCTGGATGAGCTGGTAAAGTCTCAGCATACAACCCCTTGTGCTGATAGAAAGAAACTACAAATTTTAGCTCTCTGGGGGTGTCTTTCTCTCCTCTGACTAGCAGAAAGCCCTTAGTGATGAGAGTCTGAATTTAAGAACAGCAGTTAATACCCCACAGTTGGCTGGGATGAAACAGAGCCTAGGTACCTCTGTGCATTGCAAAGATTTCAGTCCTCACAGTTGTAAAGAAGGGGGCCATGAGCTGAAACTTTTGCTGCGTGGAAGACTGTTTCACCTCCTAAACACATCTGTTCTGTGTAACAAATTGTAAACCTTTAGAACCAGGATTCCAATTTGATGAAGTACCATAAAAATACACAGGATTGACACTGAGGTTACCAAAAGCAATCAAACCTAGCCCTAGAGGGAAGAATGCCCTGGACATAGTCCTCACATTAAGAGCTAGAAAGTACCCAGTGGGATTGCCAAATGGATTTAACAGAAAAATGTTAGTGAAGAGCAACTGAGCAAAGGAATCTTCTGCAAGAGAAACAGCCTGGAAAAAGGAAGCAATAGCCAAGTGTGTGAAAGGAGAGAAGTGTTTTGCTGCATAGAGAAGAACCAGCATGATACTAGTGCAAACAGTGCCTATGCAGGACAACCCCATTCATGCTGTCACTGTGCTGAGAACCACCAACTGCACTCCCTGATGCACTCGTAGCTAAACCTGTTAATGTGCAAAATAAGCAGGTTGTTCTGAGCAAAGGCGAAGGGACAGTATATACATGGAAACAGTGAACAACATCAACAGCAACGTCTTTCTTTCAATTCTCCCTCCAGGAGATGATATTGAGGATTTTCTGCACATGCACAGCAATCCTGTAAAATCCCCATGCAAAGGTAGATTAAGACTGAATGGTAATTCATGTATGGAGATATGTCAAGCTTTTACAGGGATGAAACAGGCAACATTTTATAAAAATGACACTAAAGTTTAATACTGTTTAAACAATACTGCTGCTGCTGAGCCCTTAAACCCACAAGTAACCACTAGCCCTCATAAAAATAATAAGAATGGATATAAAATCCTGAGATTTAAAAATAACAGTACTAATATTTAGACTGTGCTTGTCTTCTGGCTTATGAACATCTGGGCTATACAGGAGAAAAGATATTTCACCTTCCTCCCTTATAAAATGGCAGGTCAAAAACTGCCAGAGCTCTACAATAGCGAAAGTAAGAATTTTAAGAAAAAGCACCAAAAATTCTGGGAGTTCTGACTCAAAAAAAAGACATTTGACAGCAACATTAACGGAAGATAGAGCCTTTTACTTGAGATGTGTCATAAAATGGGATTGCAAAACCAGAATCTGTATTAAATTTTGTCAGGCAGTTCCATCAACTTAGTAAATCAGAATTTGCTATTAAAAGCCCACAAGACAGGAAAAGAGCACACATCCTAAAAGTAGCACAAATCAACAAGGAGATTAACTGAAACTGCAGCAGCATCCCCTTTTTATCCCTGGAACAACAGGGAGCTACCCAAAAGAAAAAACATTTACGCTCAAACACAAAGATCTTTACTGCACCAAGGTCAGAAGTCTGGGGTTCCTTTTCCAGCAAAACAGGAATCAAGTCTTGACACCCATTAGGACAGTTTGTCTACTGAGGTTTTGTTGGCAAACACAAAGGTAAAAGTTACGTAATCACAGCAGGAGAAGAGGTAACAACATGAAGGGCTTTTGCTCACTGCCACTGTTTGCAAAGTCTACTCCAATATTTTAAATCAGGTGTTTGCCTGGAGTGTGCAGTGCTGTATCAAGTGCAATTCCTTTTTTCTCTTTTGAAGGGTTGCACCAAAAAAGCTCAATGAGTCCTGAGCATTACACCATAAAGCAAAGATGGTCTGATTTCTTCTGACAACTACATTAGTATAGTCTCACATTAAAAAAAAAAAAAAGTTATCACAGTTCATCCTAGATTAATTATCCCAAATCAACCCTCAAGCTTTCAGCAATCACCACCTCTGACTCTCTGCATCAGATTCTGCCTCCAAAACCTTCATTGTTCTCAGGGTCTCTTTCTGAATTGGTGCACATATCTGACCCACAGGCGGTTTAACCAACACCAAAGCTGTGCTTTTCACTAGTTGTCCGGTCGTCACTTCCCAGTATCACCATAACAGTTGCTACGTTCTTATTGATGACAACTGCTTACCTGAGTTTTGTGGGTATTCACCAGAGAGGGTGCAGCAGCCACCATGGAGCTGCTGCGAGGCCTTGGTAAAGGAGTGATCTCTGGCTCAGGTGGTTTCTCCGGCTTTTCCTGCAGCATGTGCCTCAGCCTCTGCAGGTAGTACATTAGTGACCACTGTGTGCCCTCCTCAGACCAATGTGGCTGCAGCAGGCAGCGCAGCACTGCCACATCAAAGTATGTGGCATAGCGAGACTTCTGGCATGGCGGGATCACCAAGGACACCCTGTTCCAAAAAGTAGGAGTAGAAACGTTAGTCACCAGGCTCCTTAGTCCTTCTTAAATACTCAGCTCTCTGAATAAAGAGCCACTAAACGATCATCTCCCAAAAGGCCCAAGAGCCCTAGTAAGAGGCCTAAACTTTAGCCACTCATCAAGATCTGTAAGCCATTCTTATTCTCCTGCCATCTGCAGAAATCACCAGGATGTGCACACAGCTGTGCCTGCCTGAGCTTGCAGCAACATTTGACACTGAGCCCTTGGGACTAAGGCCCTGACTGAGGAAAGCATTACTGAAGACACACAAGTGGATATTTAGCTTTCAGCTCCCTAGAGGACTCAAGTACATGCTTAGTTAAGTGTTTTCATGGATAGGTTGCTTTCTTAAACTGTGGTCTAAAGATAAGCCTCCAGCACCTGCACTAACTGAAGAGTTTGTTCACCTGGAAACAGACAACCCTTGAGCATCTGCTGTTCAGATACTAGTAATTTATATCTAGGAATGGTTTACATTTGTACACACCAAGCCTTAATTAAGAAGGAGCAGGCAGGGCAGCTAAGTTAGTTAACCATTTAAGCCAATTAAATGGATTCTTATACAAGTAAAAGTTACTGCGATGGACACTCTTTACCAAGGTTTGCTAGACAAAAGGACCATTTTTAGCCTTCATTATGACTTCCCTGCCTTTCAGGTGGTGTCATTTCCTGATGGGCTTCAGCATGAAATTTCCTAAGTATTGTAAAACTTAGTGAACAAAAAAGCAAGATGGCTGTAGTAAGCCTCAGAAAATGAGACTCAAGAGATTTCAGATTTCAAAAGGATCATATCTTGTTTTCAAAGTCAATCTTATTGCAATAAAATGCCCCAATTT
>NW_010126463.1:0-480 GCF_000699245.1 Pterocles gutturalis
CCACTTGCCCAAGACTGTATTCTTCTTGCGGTTGTTGCTGTAGACTGTACCCATAGCAGAAGAGGGTTTTCTGGACACCTGTTTCATGTTATTTCATGGTGTCCTACTGCTGTCTGTGGGAACCTGTTGTGTTGTTTATGGAGAGGCTCTTTTATTAGGGCTGCCAAAGTGTCAGTTGCAAAATTTTTAGACCCTTCCTCTCAGAAATTAGAATCCAGAATGACGAATGGCTTCACAATTGGAAAGGCTTTTGGTTTTAGTAGTAACTTGTTTATATATACTAGAAGTTGAACGTACATACTGTATCAGTTGGAAAACATTTTTTTGGAGCAGCACATGTATTTCATGTTTATACGTGTCTTCATGTGAATCTGCTGGTTTTTAGTGTTTGAAGTAGTTTGTGCTAATATGCTAGAGATTATTTTGATTTTTTTTTATTCCTCCCCCCCCCAGAAATGGAACTAAACAAATTGATGACTG
>NW_010126464.1:0-474 GCF_000699245.1 Pterocles gutturalis
TCACTCCTCCACAGTGGGATGGGGGAGAGGGTCAAAAGGGTAAAAGTGAAAAAAATCATGGGCTGAGGTAAAGACAGTTTGATACATAAAGCAAAAGCTGTGCACAAACAAAGCAAAACAAGGAATTCATTGACTGATTCCCATGGGCAGGCAGGTGTTTAGTTTCCTCTTCCAGCAGCTTCATCACATGTAATGGTGACTTGGGAAGATGGCATCACTCCAAACATCCCCCCATTCCTTACTGCCTCAACTTTTGTTGCTGTGCATGATGTCATATGGTATGGAATATCCCTTTGGTCAGTTGAGGTCAGCTGTCCCAGCTGTGTCCCTTCCCAACTTCTTGTGTACCCCTGGCCTGCTTGCTGGCAGGGCAACATGAGAAGCAGAAAATGCCTTCGTGCTGTGTTAGCACTGCTCAGCAATAGCTAAAACATTGAAGACAGTAAAACATATACACTGCCTTGGTCACAAATC
>NW_010126465.1:0-6288 GCF_000699245.1 Pterocles gutturalis
AGGTTGGTCAAGTATGACTTCCCCTTGGTCTTCTGTTAATACCTTAGCAGTAATTCTACAAGACTTAAAAGTAAAGATGACACTTGCTCAATATATTCATATTGAGCATCCTTGGAGGTGTTCAAGGCCAGGCTGGATGAGGCTTTGAGCAACCTGATGTAGTGGGAGGTGTCCCTGCCCATAGCAAGGGGGCTGGAACTAGATGATCTCTAAGGTCCTTTCCAACCCAGAGTACGTGTTTTATCATTTCACTCTCACAGTAACTTGAGTTTCACTTTGCTCCTTCATGTTTCCTATGTGCTTTTAAGACTGGTTCAAGCTAGAAATTAGAAATTTATACTTAATGCTAGCCTCTGAACCATTATCTGAATAATAATTCACATAAATAATGCCTTCCAGTTTAGAGGGCTTGAACTCAGACATTGTTACCTTGGAAACAGAATAACTTAATTTTGCATAGCACTATTTTTCAGCATCAAGATATTGTGAAGTAATGAGTCTTTCATAAAACCGGTATAATAATTTCCTTTCCAATACTTATCTTTATTTATCAATCTTTTAAAATTAATTTATTTACTGAATTTTTCTTCTGTTAATTGCATAAAATCAAGTGAATTAAATTATAGTAAAAATATAATATAATAAGTACAAATAATATACTGATGCTCAGTACTTTGGGTGGAACACGATCTTCTAAGTAAGTCTACACATTTTTTGTTGTTTTGTTTTGTACCACCCTCACAGATTTGCCCACAAGGTCAACCCTTACTTTCATATCCTTTTTCCTCCCACTGTAGCAACCAAAGCCATTTAAACTACACAGTCAACACTTTTGCTCAAGGCATACTGAATACAGACAACATATCTCATGAAGCTTCTGATGTTTCCAATTTACTGGAATAATTATTTTTTAAAGAGGTAAGTATATACACTTAAAAGCATTTGAGGATCATCTATTATTTTAGACACTGTCACTGACACTTTTTACAATATGAGAATTTAACACGTCTTTTGCAAGCTTTGTCTTTTGCAAATTCTGCGAGCAACATAGTCCTAATAATTTATTTGTTCACTCAATATATCATCTACTCGACATGTTTGCAGTCTAGTGTGTTAAGAATATTCAGAAGGAGAAATTTCTGCTACTTAAAACAGTCACACCCTGACTCCAGACAGAGAGAGCCCATGGTCCTTAAAGCGTCACCAGAGATAAACAAGCACTGACTACCTCCTTGATGCAAGAAGGTGGAAAACTACAGGGAAAAGTGGCAAAAAGGAAGACTCTCAGTAAAGAAGGTAAAGATGCTACACGGGGGAATTAGTAGAATTGGAACTGGCAGTCATTAAAGGGAAAGGAACAGAACAAAGGCAGCCACTTAGAGCTGTCACAGAACAGCAAGCACGAGCAGGATCAGGTGAGTAGTCACTATATACTGGTAAACTAAGGGTCAAGAAATAATTAGTTGGGGCTGGAGAAAAATTAAGAGCAAAAAAATGCTGAAGCAAGCAGTAATTAATAAATATTATTCAAGGAACAAACTGAATCTTAAATAAATAATTCAAATCTGCACAAGTAAGTTATTCAAGCTCAAAAATACATGTGGTGAATAAAAGAAGTCCAAACCATTACCATGGGTTTTATGTTACTGGACTATTACCTTTGAAAGGATCAAGGCAAACAATTATTTTTTTTTCCAACTCCAGAGGATAAAAATTACCTATAGATTGAACATGAAGGACAACCTTCTACCATTACATGGCAAGATACAATGACCTACAGTCCTCCACCTCGAGATCCTAGTGGGTTTTTATTTGTTCTTTAAAAAAACAAAAAAAAAAGAAGAGCAAACCAGAACACAAATATGCCCCCAAAATACACACTCAAAAACCAACCTTCTTGCATTGCTTCTGAAGAGCACATTTGCAGTACATCAGTGGTTTAATTTGTTAAAGATCAAATGAGGTCAAAGGCACCAATGGAACATTCTTTAAAGAGAGCCAGACTAGCAGCTTATCTTAGGCAAACATACTGCCACACCGGAGAACAAACTACTTGTATTTGTAAAGCCAGAAAGTGGACATAATATGAAAAAGATTGGAAAAGAAAATCTAGGAAAAACTATGCAAATACCTTTGTCCTTGTGTACCCTCTAGTGGCTGGCCTCACAGTAACTGAGCAGGCAATTTCATCAAGCCAGAATTCGAGTGCTTACCTCTGCAATAGTTCTCTTAAATAGACAGATTCATGAAATCAGGGTTCTAAGCAGGCAAAAGTATGGCTTATTTGAAGTGTTTAAATTTACAACTGATTCTGCCTTGTTAGCTTAACCCAACAAATACAGGTTTTGCACTTAAGAAGTGGTAAAATGTATCAAGCTATTCACATAGCAAGTATTCAGGGCATGGGCCTGTGCTACTGTGCCATATATGCAGCAACATCAGCAAGTTAAACTGAGTATTAGTTCTCCAGAAGTTCTCTAAGGGTGGAAACAATCTGATATACAAGTTGCAGACCACATATGAGCCACTTACACATGAAACATTAGCGAACGGCTCAAGACTATCATACAAGCACGCTTTAAACTGTAACAAGCTCTTTTGCCTGTATGTGCTGAAGAAGCGGATTATGTCAGGAACGAAAACTGTCATCCAGCATAAGAACACTCTGCAAGCAAACAGATAACATTTAATTTAGTTCAGCTTAAACAAAAATAAAAGACTGTATAACAGACATTTAAAATAAACCCACAAAAAGCACCTCCCCACACCAAAAACTTCCAATAGATAAAAGCAAAGGTCAGTACCCTAGTCAAGGTACCAAGTCCTCTCTGTGATGAAGAAAAAAATCCTCATTATGTTATGACTTAGCAAAAGGATATAAAGTGCATTCTATGTTGTCAATGGAACATGCAGCTGGTAAAACAGAAAAATAACAGAAGCCAAAAGGAGAATATACAGAGAACATTTTTAGCACCTCATGTCTATTTCTCCATTAACTGAAAGATGCAACAGCCAGTTGCATAGTTCAACTAATTATGCTAGTCATTAAACAGTGCCAGAAGAAACACCTTGGTAACTGCTGAAGGTGAGAGGAAAGTATTTCTGGGGCCTATCATTATGTTGTACCATATAAGTGAGGTACTTACACTACCAACACAATGAAGACACAGGGTGAAGTAATTAGATTATATACCAATACCTACATATTAATTATGAGGAAAAAAAAAATCAAAATACTATCTTGGAATGGCATGAGAGAATCCACGTTCAAGATGAAGGCTTCACAAAGAACAGAATGCACATAACAGATGTCCATGTCAGAAGTAAACTGAATCCCACTCTACATGTGCAATAAATATCCCTTTTAATAAAAAAGAAGTTTTATCTTCAGTACAGCATATAGAGTGACAGAGTTGTCCAGTCCTCCAGAGAGCTATGAAATAGTTTCCCTTCAGATACAGCACTTGAAAACTTAGCAGCAAGAGAGCTGGCTCTACTCTATAGATGGTAGATGCAATTTTTTTTTTCTGTACCCTAGATTAACATCAGAAAAAAGGTACATGATCAGACAGCCTAGGCAGCTCTTCTTTTATGCTATTCATCTGTATTGTTTTTATAAATGTAACAGTCAAACAGAAATGCAAAAATCCTTCTTCCTGTGTGTTTACAGGTTGAGTTTAAGAAAGTTTGTCCCTCTTCCATTTTAGAAGACAACAGACAAACAACTGTATCGCTTGTCATTCATCCCCATGCCTGAGTTTTGCAATAATGCAGTACAAGCTTGCCATCACTTCCAAAACACTGCAAGAGAAAAAAACCAAACAAACAAAACAAGAGCCATTAGATTATTCATGGGCTAGTACACACATGAAGCAAACCAAACAACCCTCCTGCCCCCCACCAGATAACCATGCGGTGGAATACTGTTACTGATAACAAAGCTCTCCATCATAATGGGAGGCCTATTGCATGTGAAGGAATGCATTTACACAGACTGTGTGAAGTCATGTCTCTTTAATTCATGCAGATCTGTGAATATCAACTACATTACACTAAATGCAAGGTATTACCAGCATAGTGAGGAGCAGTAACAGCTTTCAAGTGCCAGAAGTGGCACTGCTAAGCTGCTAAGGACATTTGGAAAGGCTATTTAGCATGAAAGTCACCTCATAAAGGGTCCCAACTTCTTGGTCTGGAGATGGAGCAAAAGACTGGTTTACATATATGAACTGCAAGAAAAGAAAACAGAAGATGGACATGTCCCATAGATCTCATAGATCACAGAGAACAAACATTCTGCAGCGAGGGGTGGGTAAACCTGTCCTCTGTTCACCATTTATTTTATAACCTTTACAGTCCACACCAACACAACACAAATTAGTATTTTCACTTCAGTGTGGAGGGGCAACATGACTTCCACGAGTCACCTCTGACTAGCCAAACAGACCAAGCAAGCGTGCTGACAGCCTTCTCCTTCAAGTTGACCCATTAGTCTCCCATACAGCAGTACAAAGTGAAGTCATTGGTTTAGCTCCTGCTCTTATTTCAAGTACACCAACCATGCCTGCTATTCCAAATTTGCTCAATTAGAGCAGCAGTCATAGAAATTTAAACTATTTGAAGTCATCCTTCCCAGTTCCTGCTCCAAACATACACATGCATCTAGTAGCTAGTCCACAACGTCAGAGGGCCTTGGGATCTGCAGTGCGAGATGGCAATGTGCAGTAGGCTATTTCCAAAGAAGAGTTATAAAACTCCTAGGGATCTGTTCCTGAAGTACAGCCTTAAGCTTAAACTACACTGGATGAATCCATGCTCCTATACTTTTTTCCTGAGACAATGAAATGGCAGTTAATGAATTAAACTGTTGAGAATATCCATGAACAGTAAATACTTGAACTATTACTATTCTTTGAGATATTACACCTCAGGAAAAAAGAAACCATTTGTGATTTCCAGGTGAAAGAGAGATAGTGAAACTGTTTACACATATATGCTTAAATACAAGTCTCCAGACAAGAACAGACAAAGGTCCTGCACCTGGGTTCCGGCAACCCCAAGCATAAATACAACCTGGGCAGAGAATGGATTGAGAGCAGCCCTGAAGAGGAGGACTTGGGGTGCTGGTAGTTAACATGAACTGGCAAGGTGAACCTGCAGGCCAGAAGGCCTACCGTTGTCCTGGGCTGCATCAAAAGAAGCGTGATCAGCAGGATTCTCCGCCTCTACTCTGCTCTTGTGAGACCCCACCTGCAGTACGGCATCCAGCTCTGGAGTTCTCAGCACAGGAAGAACATGGACCTGTTGGAGTGAGTCTGGAGGAGGGCCACGAGGATGATCAGAGGGCTGGAACACCTCCCATACAAGGACAAGCTGAGAGAGTTGGGGTTGTTCAGCCTGGAGAAGAGAAGGCTCCAGGGAGACCTTATAGCAGCCTTCCAGTACCTGAAGGGGGCTACAGGAGAGATGGGGAGGCACTCTTTTATCAGGGAGTGTAGGGACAGGACGAGGGGTAACAGCTTTAAGCTGAAAGAGGATAGAATTAGATATTAGGAAAAATTTTTTTTCTTGTGAGGAACAGGTTGCCCAGAGAAGCTGTGGATGCTCCATCCCCAGAGATGTTCAAGGCCAGGCTGGATGAGGCTTTGAGCAACCTGGGCTAGTGGGAAGTGTCCCTGCCCATGGCAGGGGGGTTGGAACTGGACAATCTTTGAACGTCCCTTCCAACCCAAACCATTCTATGATTCTACGAACAGAGTGACTTCATCTCCACTTTAGCCAGATGTTCAATTATATTAATGAATTTAGCTTTAACTTTAAACCCTAGATGAAGACTTTAAAGTGTATGGATCTTAAGAGTTTACTGCTAGTCACAAAATTAGTACAATCATATTTCTGAATCTGCTCCAGCTCGTCCAACGTTACCAGAAGGCCACCTGGGCTTCAAGGGAAGGCACACATAAGCAGGACTGGTAACATGCTGCCAAACTGATAACATTTCTCAGCTACTCATTTCAAAAGAGAAATCAGTCCTAATTAAACTGTTTAAGAAGTTCTGAAGGAAACTGACACCAATATTGAGAAACTCAACATCACCGCACAACACACACGCAGCTCTGCAGGTCAGCATCACAGGAAACAGAAACACTGCAAAAAGCCCGAAGGCTGGAGCTAAGCACCCCAGCACATCCAAACCGCATCACCACGCCTCACTGCAACATTCCACTGCAGCGGGCGCTATGAAAAGCTTCCCTGGTGCTACCCCCGTGCCACGTTTCCTGCTACAAG
>NW_010126466.1:0-1701 GCF_000699245.1 Pterocles gutturalis
CTGTGATTCTGTGATTCTGTGATTTTGTCTTTTATCTGATTGCTTTGCATTATATTATCATATTCAGTTTCATTCTTACTTATCACTTTATTGTTATTGCTGCTTTAACCGTAAGTAAAGATAAGCTCAATTCTTTAAGTTGGTGTCTATGTCCCTTGTGCTGACTCCATCTATTGGGAAAACACTGCTTCAGCTTGTTTTCTAGATCCAAGTCCAGAGAAAAGGCAGTCTGGGACCAGTTATTTGAACTATTGCTGCATGGTGATTGCTAGCACTGAGCTAAATGTAAGCTTTCTTACCTAGATGGTTTTTTTCATGGTTATTGAAATAGCTTCAAAAAAGTTCATTTTCAAAAAGTGTATTAACTTGTGTCTCTGCATAGATGATACATATTTACTTCTGTGGAGTGACGATGGGTACCCTGCTGCAACAAATAGAACATTTCAGAGATTTGGGGTGAAATTTGTCCTCTTCATCTGCAGAGGTTGGTCAACCCTGAGCACAGACCATATCAGTAAATAGCACCATGTAATATATGTATTTTGGCCTTTATTTTGAAATTGCTTATTGATTTTTCCCTCCTCTCCTACCCATCTAGAAAAGAAATCAAGTTAAATTTCAGGATTACCAAGGTTTGAAGAAAATAAATATATGTCTACATCTACATGTACATCTACATACACAACAATCCCAGCATCATTTAAGTGTTGCTGTAATGTTAAGGAACATTTGAAGCTGCAAAATTTCAGTAAAAGGTTTCCATGAATGCTAACTGGTAGAATGTTAGTTGAGGACACTGGATGAAGAAAGATAATTAAAGACTGGTTTGCCATATGGTCTGAAAATACCTGTTTTTTTCGTAAACATGTTTCTTTGAAACATTGCAAATTATTCTGGCCAAGGAAGTATGCTTTAGACAAAGAAAAGAAAGAATACTTAAAGGAAATTTATACCATTAGTCTCAGAAGAATTTAAGAAGAATTAATAAAAATTTATAAAATTCTATATGTTAAATATGTATTTTATACATTATGATGCTTATGAACAATGAAGGAAAGCTGCAACTGAGGTGAATGCATTTAATTAAACTGTAAAGCTAATAAGGAAACCTCCTTTTGCCCTGCAAATGGACATTTAGAGTCTCTTTTCTCAATCATAAACAGCAGTTTATTCTTTCTGCTTCAACTTTCTACCTGTGTGCAAGGTATTCACAAAGTGAATAACAGCTCTCTATGACATCATGGAAATTTAACTAACTGGTTAATACTGCATGAGAAAAACTAGGATGCATTTAAATTTTTAGCAGCATCTTTGAAATCCTTGCATAAGATTAGTTTTAGCATAACATCTAATAATTTCCCCCATCTTTAGACACAGGAGTATTTTGTTGATTTCAATGGAATGCACATGTTTCAAGATAAGCACATACTAAATAATACTACTTATATTTAATTAATATTTATAATTTAATTTTAATTTATAATTTAATTTATCACTTAATATTTATCATTAGGTTTGGCCATCTCATAAATAGTCCATCAAAGTATTTCTGTGAGTCTGCTACAATCTGTCTGCTATTCCTGATTAAAAGAAAGGGGAATGTTTTTGGCCCTTCAATGTTGTTTTGCTTTGTATGCTGGTGACACATTCAATAGTAGAGAAACATTCAATTAGAGCTGTTCCCAGAGTGATCAATGCTTG
>NW_010126466.1:1722-10367 GCF_000699245.1 Pterocles gutturalis
ATACTGGGGGCAGACACTCAGTTGATGAAAAATGTCATACTTGAGTTATTTCAGCAACAAAAAAACAGTTTACACCGCCTGAGGATCTGCTCTGTGGCATATTTTCTTTCTGTGTTCTCGTCTTTAGATTTGATGTCGGCTTTGATGCAGAGGTCGCAGCAATATTGTTCTCAATATCATTGTGTTTGCTAGGGAGAGGAACATGCACACTGAGACTTCTGTTTTGTGTTGATGTTTTGTTGCTCAACAGTACAAGTCATTCTATATGGAAGTGCAATTTTTTTCTGTGTACATTTATAATATAAACTCTTAATATATATAAATATATATATATATAAACTCTTAATATATAATAACTATTTATTGATACATGTTCACACATAGACCAAAATTATAGGTACCTGACCTTTAGTAAGTTCTTCATGCACATTTGGACCTATTAAATAAGAGTAAAAGACAAAGTATATGAAAGAAGACCATTATGTATAACGAATCAGCGCTTAACCATTTTTACATTTCTGGTTAAAAACCAGAAAAAGCTCATGGCTACACAGAGTATGAAGGTCAGCTGTTTCCTTTTAAGAACTTTCTTGTAAACTACAGAACAGGTATAACTTTCTGTATTATTGTTTATAAGACTAGGTCAGAATAATTCTCTGTTCTTTCAGCAGATCATATTTACAAAGAAGAAAGAAGTTTACTTCTTGAGTAGACATAAAAATAACAACAAAAAAATCCAAGTGTACTCTGGCTGACAGACCAGAACATGTGAGAACATTTTTTTTTATTGCGCATGATTCTTTACTATTGACTCTTTAATGTACAGACTGTGTTCCCTTAAGTGAAACTAGAAATGAGGTAGAAACAAGTGGGATTTGTGAGTACTGATAGATAATTATGGATGGATTTTATGATTTTAGAGTGTAATTTGTTTTCAGAAATCTAAATATGTATTGTACAAGTGAATCTTCTTATTTATACACAGAAGTAGCCTTAATTTCAGCTGTTGGCCTAGCTGAACTAGTTGAAATCCTTACTTATGCAATATATTAAAAGGCTGTAATTTGTAAAATGTATCCCCATCTTGAAGTCAAGGCAATTTTATTCAAAGTAAATCTATTTTTTTGTTTTGTTTTTTAAATGAAAGTTTGAGTTGATGCAATCACATAATGGCTTTAACTAAAACTAATTCAATGAAAACATAGAAACTTCAACTGTTTTACACTGACTTGCAATCTGCAGAATTACATGCATAGTGATAGTAAGTGGTGATTTTTTTTTTTTTTAAATTGTGTTTCTGTTTGGATAACGCAGCTGAGGTTTTCATGTCTCAAATTTTTCTAAGCAATGTTTAACTCACTTATACTGTGAGTTCATGTATCATTCCCCATCTCACTTTAGGTGCCTGAGTGCAGATCATATCAGTAAGTGCAAAAGATCACCATTTATATTAATGGAATTGGCAAGGTTCAAGAGAGGAGGAAGTTCATTCGCTTGATATTTGCTGAACAATGAAGGAAAGAACCTCGAAAAAAAAATACTGGCTGAAAAAAACAACACCTAAAACCAGTGTTACATTAAGCCTTTCAGTCCAAATACATAAGCTGTAGAATAGCCACTGATTTCCCAAACGTTACATTGTGGACCAAGTTTATTTTTTCTGTAAACATTTTTTTTCTTTGTTTTTGTTTTAGGCTCACTATTCCCTAAAAATCTTGATACTTCTAATTTCTTTAGAAGTATGACCTCAGACAAAATTATAATTTACCCCCACAGAATTACTTTTTGTCTTTTTCTATTCCTTTTCAATTCAACTGTTACTTTTACTGGTAAAAGTCAGATTTTTTTTTGCAGAAAACTGTGTGTTTGAAAACAAGGACAGGAAGGAGGAGGGATCAATTAAGGTGCTTTATCAAAGGCCACATAAAACAAAGGCTTACAGTTTCCTGGTAAAAAGTGTTTGTGCAGATCTTTCTCCTTGTAACATTCCCATAATCACACACACACGATGGCTAACAAGAAGGTTCAAATTCTTTCCTATGATACATGTGTAAATTGTTCAGCCTACCCCAAAACCAGAGTCTGCTCAGGAGATTATTTCTAAATTAGACATTCTAGCTCCTATCAGATGGAGGAAGAAGACCTTTTTGAAGCTCTTTTTTAGTTTCTTCCAAAGAAGGAAAACTTGCTTCAGTTTTAACGCGCATTACCATTCTCTTCCCTTTATTTGCTTTCATGTAGCTAAATACAAGATAAATTTTTTAGCTTTTCTGTTATAGTCTATTGGATCATTATAACCTTGATCCCTTGAATGGTAGAGTATGCAGCCTTGATCCCGTGGATGAGCTTGGTATGACTATACTGAACCGTGAGCATACTCAAGAAGGTGCTTCATTTAAAGCATGCCATGATCCCATTTACTTTGATGGAAATACTTGAGGTTATATGCCTATAGAGTTGATTGCTGGACAGAGATCTCACATGTGATATTTCCTCTCCAGTTCTATCCCACTACAGATGGTTTACAGTCCCCTAAAATGCAGAGTTAATAATGCAAGAGCTGACGCTTAGCAGCACGAGTAAAGATGCTTTGGCTCTTTAAATGTTGCTAAGTTCTCTACCAATGTGGTGGGAATAATTATCAGTGTACAGTAATCAGGAAAAAATGCACTTGAAAATAAAAAACGCAAATTGGTGGAATTTGTTTGTTGAAACGTGATTAAAAACAGAGTGTATGAAAGTCAGCATTTTGGGACTAAGAGTCAGGAGTTATTAATCTTATTTGTGAATATACTGTAACAGAAAAAAATGTGGTTTGATGTCTGATTGATTTTTTTCCAAAAAGAACACTGAAAAAGATGACCACTCTGGCATGTGTGTTGTGGTCTGTGTAATAACAGTTCATAAGAAAGGACTGATCCTCCAAATATAACAAAGCTAGCAAATTTCAGTGAATGTCCTTTTATGCAATAAATATTAAATTAATTTGAAAAAACAGTGGAAGGGACTACAGTGGTGACTACACTGGCAAGCTTAATCCCACCTAACTTTATATGCTTATGTGCAGCATGTAAGTTTAGGAGTATTTTTAGGTTTGATTTCTTAGCAGTCAGTGGACAGGGCTTAATACCTTCAGAAGGTAATTTGAGAGGTATACCCACAAAGCTTCTGAAAGTTCCTATCTCTCACCACTGATTGCAGAAGAAGACTAGAATCACTGTTTTGGGGAGGTTCTTTTTTTGTTTGTTTGTTTTTGTTTGTTGTTTGCGGGTTTTTTTGTTTTTTTTTTTTTTGTTTTTTTGTTTTGTTCATATAGGTCCTGTAATTAGGCACTTTAAACTTAGGCAGGAAATTTAGTTCTTAATGAGTAACAGTAAGACAGGGTGAATACTGTCAGATTTCTGAACTCTAGAAAAATCTTACCAAAAAAGGGGGGAAAAAACAGTCTTTAGACCTCAAACATATGTGGAATGATCACAGCCTAAGTAATTTTAGTTTCTTTACTTGTGGGGTTTTTGGTTTCTTTTTGGTTTTTTTTGTTGTTGTTTTTTACAAGGAAATATGTTACATAGAAAACATTTAATTATTTATCAGCGGGAAAAATGGACTGGAAAACTTATAAATATTTATCTTTCTCAGCTTTTTTTGGCATTTAACATAATGCTTTAGAGCTTTCTTGCTTTGTTTGCTTTTGTTATACTTATCTTGTTATTTGAAAGTACATTTAATGCAAATCAGTTTTCTACTGAAAGTAGTTTAAAGTAATAAAATATTATTGTGTACATTAATAGTGTATTTTGTTTTCCAAATAGCAGTATTGAAGTGCCATCATACTGAAGTGGGTGATATATTTTATTTTCATTTATTAGATATTTTGATAAATTTTACTAGCCTTCTAGTTTTACAAACTAAATGCAAGTGGCATACTATAATATAAATGCAAGAAGCACATTTTTATCTTTAAAACAATAAAGACAATGTTAAGCATGTAGCATCAGGAGCAAAGTCTGTTCTTTTTCAAAATATTTTCAAGATGTTCAATTACAGCTGCATATGTTTATCATATCTTAATAACATGTGGAGTTCCTTTTTATGAAAAATTATGTTTTCAGACAGCTGGGTATCATGGTTGCTATAAAATAATGAAAAGACAAATGAATACAATACAATAAATTTATAGTTAAAATTGCAGCTTGTCAGCAAATATAGGAAATCCCTAAAACTGACACTTTGTGAAGGAGATCTTCTCATAAAAGAGGAACAGCATAATGCACTATTCTCACACCTAATTTAAAATTTTTCCCTTTCTAAGTGCTGGATACATATGTAGGACTTCTGAATCCCTACCTTAAAATATTTTCAAATGCTTGTAGAGCAGACAACAATAAAGTGTCTTCAGATTCTGCAATCGGATAATACAGAACTCAAAATTAGAGAAAACACCACAAATCTAGAGTAAATAAATGAAGATCTAAAACCTCCATAAACATAGAAATTTTCATCTAGAGTCACAAAACATTTTAAATAGATTAAATGCTTGGTTGAAACATGACATTACTATCACGTATGTTTGTGAAAAGCATTGTTTCTTTTATAAATATCATCACTCAGCTGTCTTGTGAGTTGCTCAGACACACAGCAATTTAGATAGAATTAGGGCCAGTGGACTTAGAAATTCTGTCTTTCAAACTCCAGCCTTAACACTAACTTAATGCAAAAATACAAATGGGATGATCATTATGCCTATTTGTTTCACTTTGATATCACTTAATTAGCTGGTTTTAATAATTGCTTGGCTTTTTTTCTGACAGATTTATTCTCTTCTATCTCAATATTTTTCTAGACACTAAGAGTTCAACAATACAAATGAAAAAGATGCTCATTGGCACAATTGTGAGAATATTTACGGTGGAGAATAAGACAACAGAGATACTGGGAAAAGTAATGAAGATATGGGAATGCTCTCATCAATGAGGAGAAAAAAAGCCCCAAAATCTTAATATACACAAGTAAAGTGAATGAGATAACCTTTATAATGGGGTATTAAAATAATAGATACACAGAACTATCAGTCAATAAACAACTATCTTCCACAAATTTTATGAACTAAAGATAGTACCAGAATAGGTCTAAATGGGAATTTGCATCAACTCATTTTAGCCTCTAAAATGTGGATGTCTCTAGCAAAGATCATAGAATCCTAGAATCATAGGATGGCCTGGGTTGAAAAAGACCTCAAAGATCATCTAGTTTCAACCCCCCTGCTGTGGGCAGGGTTGCAAACCACTACAGCAGGCTGCCCAGGGCCCCAACCAGCTTGGCCTTGAATGCCTCCAGGGATGGGGCATCCAGAACTCCTCTGGGCAACCTGTTCCAGTGCCTCACTACCCTCTGAGTGAAAAATTCCCACCTAATATCCAACCTAAATTTCCCCTCTCTTAGTTTAAAACCATTCCTGTATCTTGTCACTATCAAGCCCTGTAAATTGTTGCTCCCCCTCCTGTTTGTAGGCTTCCTTCAAGTACTGGAAAGCTTCAATGAGGTCTCCCTGGAGCCTTCTCTTCTCCAAGCTAGACAAGCCCAGTTCCCTCAAATTTTCTTCATAGGAGAGGTGCTCCAGCCCTCTGATCATCTTTGTGGCCCTCCTCTGGACCTGTTCCAAGAGCTCTAAGTTTTTCTTGTGCTGGGGACCCCAGGCCTGGACACAGTACTCCAGATGGGGTCTCACAAGAGCAAAGTAGAGGGGGATAATGACCTCCCTCTCCCTACTGGCCACCCCTTTTTTAATGCAACCCAGGACACTGTTGGCCTTCTGGGCTGCAAGCGCACACTGCTGGCTCATGTCCAGCTTCTCGTTCACCAGGACCCCCAAGTCCTTGTCTGCAGGGCTGCTCTCAAGGAGTTCTTCTCCCAGTCTATACGAGTACGTGGGATTGCCCCGGCCCCAAGTGCAACACCTTGCACTTGGCCTTGTTGAACCTCATTAGGTTCTCATGAGCCCACTTCTCCAGCCCGTCCAGGTCCCTCTAGATGGCATTCCTTCCCTCTATTGCATCAACCGCACCACTCAGCTTGGTGTCATCTGCAAATTTACTGAGGGTGCACTCGATTACCTCATCTACGTCGTTGATAAAGATGTTGAAGAGCACCGGTCCCAAAACAGACCCTTGAGGGACACCACTTGTGACCGGCCTCCATCCAGACATAGAGCTGCTGACAGCAACCCTTTGGCTGTGACCAGCCAACCAATTCTTTATCCATTGAACAGTCCATCATTCAAAACCATACCTCTCCAACTTAAATGTCATTGCATATGGCATTATTTTGGTATTTAAGGATATGAAGTCACATGGGAACAGGTAAAGAAATAAAAATCATGATCAGTGAAAGAAATGTCTGTCTTAGAAAAGAAAATCAATTAACTTGACTTCTAAAGTTTGGTAAATTCTAGGGACTATTTATGCACAACAACGATGAGAGGAGAAAGAATATCCAATAAATTGATGACCTATGGTTGTTAAAAAATGTTACTCTTCATTCCTTGTCAGCCTTTTGATTGCATATCAGATCTCTGTTCATTGATCAATATCAATTTTATTTCAATTTAGTTGAAGGTATTTTTTCCACATAATGTAATCCAATCACATTATCCAGAGTTTAATGTGAGTACGAAGAGGAAGAAAAGCAGTATAGATATTTGCCTGTGCAAGTATATGTACTGATATTATACACAAACAGTACTTAACAAGTTGACTGAGATGAAAAAGTTTTTCACCATATCCTATACTGGCAATATTGTTTATTTTTTAATTTTTTTTTTCTTGTCAAATACTAAGGAGAAAAACCCCAAAATTCCATTCCCCCTCTTATAAAATGTAACACAGATGACATGAGAAGTGCATGCTTAATGCCAAGCAGCCAAGTCTTGAGTCACTTGGAATACGGTTACACATATAGGCATTTCTGTTGAGATTAACAGGATAAGTAATGTGTATGACACTCACACTGATAAAAGGATGTCCAATCTGTTTTGCAGATTGTACATTTTTTTGACGTGAGCATCCTGTCTTCATATTTGTCTTCAAAGTATTAAGATTTTTGTGTGAAAATTTGTGCACGGGCACAAATGTATTGAATTTATGTATGCAAATATACACACACATGCACATATATTTGCCCCATCCCTGGAGGTGTTCAAAGCCAGGTTGGAGGAGGCTTTGAACAACATGGTCTAGTGGAAGGTATCCCTGCCCATGGCAGGGAGATTGAAACTCAATGATCTTTAAGGTCCTTTCCAACCCTAACCGATTTTACACATATGCTATTTACATACACACAAACCTTATAAACCTTATCTTATAATTAAAATTTGCCATTTTACAGACACACGTAGTTCTGTGCATACCTTTTTTCTCCATCTTTATCACATAAAATGTTTGTGAAATCAGCAGCTATTGCCATGGGGGATAAAGAAGCTTCACAGAATAAAACTCAGGAACTGATAAACAGGCTTCACTACAATGTGTTTTCACACTAGTATTCAACAAAAATGAGAGTTATCTTCTGCTTTGATGTTACCATTTGTACTGTAACCTTTATTTAGTTGTTTTGATATACGCAGTAATTGATACTTCAATAATCTTGCTTGTACTCAAAATGTCTTTAATCCTTGTATGGTTCTTTTGGTGTCTTTTTTGAGACTGAAGTGCCTTCTCTGCATCTCACTATTCTGATGTCTTTGCAAGGCTTTCATTGCTAATGTATTGACACAAATAATAGTGTTTTCATATCTGCCACCTATCCAGCATTGAGAAACAAATACTGAATTACTGTCTTCCTCAGCTCATAATCTTTTGGGCTTTAGTCATACTTTATAATTTGTATTCATATATGATAATAAACCTGTTAAGAAGAAGGAATTATGAGAGAAAACAGAAAAGCAACACTGTGGTAGGAAAAAAAAAAGGAGCAGAAAGAATTACTGAACTGTTTTATAAATGGGAGCGGGAGAAAATACTTACAAACAGGCAAAACAAATAGTATCTGTGTTAGTCGAATATCACTTGTACAGGAAATGACACCTTCTATTCTGATTTATTCTTTAAAAAAATGTGTAAATAAAACACTGAAAGTGATCTGTTCCTGCATTTATTGTATCTGCTGGATTTTATGTCTCAATCCACTTTCCTACAAACAATAAACTTGTTTTGCATATCATCTATTGAGAATGCATGGTGGGTTGACCTTGACTGGCTGCCAGATGTCTACCCAGCCACTCTCTCACTGCCCCTCCTCAGTGGGACAGGGGGAGAAAACAAGATGAAAAAGTCAGTGAGTTGCAATAAGGATGGGGAGATCACCTACCAGTCACTGTCATGGGCAAAACAAACTGAACTTGGGGAATGTGAATTTAATTTATTGACAATTCATAACAGAGTGGGATAGTGCGAAACAAAAAGAAAATTAAACCACCTTCCCTTTCACCTTCCTTTCTTCCCAGGCTCAACTTCACAACTGACTCTTCTGCCCCCTTCTCCCCCAAGTGTTTTTCTGCCCTTTCTTAAATACCTTTTTCCCGAGACACCACCACCACCACCTTGTCTTCGGGGCCCAGCAGTGCCCTGCGGTGGGTGGGTTGGAGCCGG
>NW_010126467.1:0-1723 GCF_000699245.1 Pterocles gutturalis
CCTGCTGGGTGTAAATCTGGAGAGGTCCTGGGGGGGTCCTGGGGGTGCAGGGGGCTCAAGCACCCCCTAACCTGCCCCCCCTCCTGCCCGCAGCATGTGCCGAAGCCTACAGCAAGGCGGAGGAGCAGTTGGGGTGTGTGACGGGGTGCCGCAAGCAGCTGCTCGAGGTGGAGAGCAGGAAGGAGAAGGTGAGGGGCCGGGGAGATGGGGATCCCCCAGTTCCCCCCTTAACCCACCCAGCCTGGCGCTGGTGCCACTGGCCACGGCTCTGCCCCATCCCTGCATCCGGCTCCTTCCCCAAAGGGTCTGCGGGCAGGGGTGGGGGCTGGATGTGCCCCCCTGGGGCGCCCTGGCTGCTCTGTCCCCACACTGTCACCCCCCAGGGCTGTGGGGACCGGCTGGGGAGGGCATTTGTCCCCCTCCAGCCACCTCAGATGTTGCCTGACCCCCCCAGCATGGGGACATGGGGGGTCTCAGTCACCCTGGGCATGGCAGGGGCCATGGAGACCACTGCCACCACGCTGAGCCCACTGGTCACCCCCTGCCCGGGACACCACGGGGGGACACTGGGACATGGTGGCATGTTCCTGGGGTCTGCTTTAGGAAGGATTCATTCCTCCTGTGGGAGCTCAGCACAGTCCCTCCTCTGCTGGGGGATGGAGGCTGTAAAACCCCACACACTCAGCCTGTCCATCCTCCATCCATCCCTCTCTCCCTCCATCCATCCTCCACCCTCCATCCATCATCCATCCATTTCTCCGTCCACCCATCCATCCCTTTGTCCATCCCTCCATCCATCCTCTCTCCCTCCATCCTTCCATCATCCACTCATCCCTCCATCCCTCCTTTCCTCCATCCATCATCCATCCATCCATCCATCCAGCCGTTTCTCCATCCACCCATCCATCTATCCCTTTGTCCATCCCTCTATCCTTCATCCATCATCTCTCCCTCCATCCCTCCATCCTTCCATCCATCCATCCATCCGTCATCTCATCATCCCTCCATCCATCCATCCATCCCTCTCTCCATCCCTCCATCCCTCCATCATCCATCCATCATCTCTCCCTCCATCCCTCCTCCATCCAGCCCCATCCCTCCCCTCGCTGCCTCCCACCCACCAAGGTGTGAGCTTCTGGCCGGTGATTTTTTGCCAGTTCCCCTGGTTTTACTCCATTATCCTCAGCAATTAGCGACGCTTTTTCTTCCTACATTTAACTCATCTTTTCCCCAATTAATTAAATCAGACTTTGGCCCAAGGTGGAGGCTTTTGGCTTCGTCCACGTGCGGATGAAGATGAATTTGTGCCGTAGAAATCTGCGGCTGCTTTGAAAAATCCCTTTCCAGCCTGTTTTTAAGACCTTCCCGGTGTCTGATCCCATTTCCCAGCCCCGCTCCAAGGTCAGGGATGAGTGTCGGGGGGCGGCCGGCTGCTGGGGGGGGTATCACCCCCTTCACCCACCCCAAAGCATTTTTTCTTTGGGTTCCCAGACGCTCAGGCAAAGCAGATTTAGTAAAATAATTAGATACAGAATCTGACCTATTTATTTCCTGTTTGCTGCTCTGACCGTGCAAGGGGCTGTCGGAAAATGTTCGAAGCCAGTGGCAGGGAGCAGCCAAGCGGATTCCAGCAGGGATGCTTTAAAAATAACAAACCGCCGCGACGGCCAAGAATCCAGGGCACGGGGAGGCTGCCAGGAGAGAAACGCCCTCGGCAGCTCCG
>NW_010126467.1:1846-2328 GCF_000699245.1 Pterocles gutturalis
TCCTATTGTTTAAGAGCGCTGGTGGTAGCGCGGGGCTGCCAAGGGGCTGGGTGACAGTGGCCCTGGGTGATGGTGGCCCTGAGGCTGGTGATGGCCCTCGGGCTGGGTGATGGTGGTCCTGGGCGATGGTGGCCCTGGGGCTGGGTGATGGTGGCCCTGGGGCTGGTGATGGCCCTGGGGCTGGTGACATCCCTGGGGCTGGGTGATGGTGGCCCTGGGACTGGGCAATGGTGACCCTGGGTGATGGTGATGGCCCTGGGGCTGAATGATGGTGGCCCTGGGGCTGATGATGGCCCTGGGGCTGAGCGATGGCGGCCCTGGGTGATGGTGGCCCTGGGGCTGGGTGACAGTGGCCCTGGGGCTGGTGATGGCCCTGGGGCTGGGTGATGGTAGCCCTGGGGCTGATAATGGCCCTGGGGCTGAGCGATGGTGGCCCTGGGTGATGGTGGCCCTGGGGCTGGGTGATGGTAGCCCTGGGGCTG
>NW_010126468.1:0-2494 GCF_000699245.1 Pterocles gutturalis
GTGTCCCCTCATTTCGCCGTCATCATCTGGACGAATTCTGTCAGGAGAGAAGGGGGGGTCGGTGGGGACAGGTGACACCAGGGTGACACCAGGGTGACAGGGGACTCCGGGGTGTCCCAAGTGGGTGGTGACAAGTGACGAGGTGACGTCTGAGGTGACAGGGAAAGTGGTGTGGCACCGAGGGTTGAGGAATGTCATGGGTGGGTGACAGCGGGACACCCAGAGGGGACACTGACGTGTTGAGGTGACACTGGGACACCCAGGAGGGGACACTGGGGTGCTGGAGTGACAGTGGGACACCCTGGAGGGGACACTGGGGTGTTGAGGTGACACTGGGACACCCAGGAGGGGACACTGGGGTGCTGGAGTGACAGTGGGACACCCTGGAGGGGACACTGGGGTGTTGAGGTGACACTGGGACACCCAGGAGGGGACACTGGGTTGTTGGGGTGACACTGGGACACACAGGAGGGGACACTGGGGGTGCTGGGGTGACAGTGGGACACCCAGGAGGGGACACTGGGGTGACACTGGGACACCTAGGAGGGGATCCCACCAGGGACCTATGGGTGCCAGAGGTGACACTGGGTGCCAGAGGTGACAGCAGGTGACACAACGGTGACAACGCCACCCACCCTTGTAGTTGACCTGCCCGTCGCCATCTGTCCCCATCCCCATTGTGTCCCTGTCCCTACTGTGTCCCTGTCCCATCGTGTCCCTGTCCCCACTGTGTCCCCGTCCCCATCGTGCCCCTGTCCCAGCCATGTCCTTGTCCCCAACATGTCCCCTGTCCTGGCCGTGTCCCTGTCCCCATCCCTACTGTGTCCCCATTGTGTCTCCTTCCCCATGGTGTCCCTGTCCCCATCGTATCCCTGTCCCCACCGTGTCCCTGTCCCAGACATGTCCCCATTCCTACCGTGTCCCTGTCCCAGACATGTCCTTGTCCCCATCGTGTCCCCATCCCTACTCTGTCCCCATTGTGTCCCTGTCCCCATTGTGTCCCCAACCCTCCCGTGTCCCCATCCCCATCGTGTCCCCGTCCCAGCCATGTCCCTGTCCCCATCCTGTCCCCATCCCTACTGTGTCCCCATTTTGTCCCTGTCCCCATTGTATCCCCATCCCTACTGTGTCCCTGTCCCCGTGTCCCTGTCCCCATTGTGTCCCCATCCCTGCTGTGATGCTGACACATGGGTGACAGGTGACACAAAGGTGACAGGGGACACAAGGGTGACAGGGCACACAAGGGTGTCCCAAGTGATGAGGAACATGGTGTGGCACCGAGGGACGAAAAACCCCACGGGTGGGTGCCAGCAGGGACCTATGGGTGCCAGAGGTGCCACCGGGTGCCAGAGGTGACAGCAGGTGACACGGCGGTGACAACGCCACCCACCCTCGTAGTTGACCTGCCCGTCGCCGTCGATGTCGGCCTCGCGGATCATCTCGTCCACCTCCTCGTCCGTCAGCTTCTCCCCGAGGTTGGTCATCACGTGCCGCAGCTCCGCCGCGCTGATGTACCCGTTCCCGTCCTGCCGTTGGGGACAACGGTTGGTGACACACGGTGACATCACCCCCACCGCGTCCCCGTCCCCACGCGGGTCCCCGACCTTATCGAAGACGCGGAAAGCCTCGCGGATCTCTTCCTCGCTGTCCGTGTCCTTCATCTTCCTCGCCATCATGGTGAGGAACTCGGGGAAATCGATGGTGCCGTTGCCTGCGAGGGACGAATAGGTGACAAAAAGGTGACAAAAAGGTGACAAAAAGGGGACAAAAGGGTGGCTCACCGTCGGCGTCCACCTCGTTGATCATGTCCTGGAGCTCGGCCTCGGTGGGGTTCTGGCCCAGGGAGCGCATGACGGTTCCCAGCTCCTTGGTGGTGATGGTGCCGTCACCGTCCTTGTCGAAGAGCGAGAACGCCTCCTTGAACTCTGGGGACCGTCACCGCGGGGGGACAGTGTCACCACGGGGGGACAGTGTCACCCGATGGCACCCGTGTGGGGACGGGAGGGGGCAATGGTGGCACTGGTTACACACCAGGGTTACCCCAACACCCCAGTGTCCCTCTTGGGTGTCCCAGTGTCACCCCAACACCTCAGTGTCCCCTCCACGGTAGCCCAGTGTCACCCCAATACCCCAGTGTCCACCCAGATGTCACCTCAACACCCCAGTGTCCCCTCTTGGGTGTCCCAGTGTCACCCCAACACCTCAGTGTCCCCTCCACGGTAGCCCAGTGTCACCCCAATACCCCAGTGTCCAATGGTGCCTTCACCGTCCTTGTCGAAGAGCGAGAACGCCTCCTTGAACTCTGGGGACCGTCACCGCGGGGGGACAGTGTCACCACGGGGGGACAGTGTCACCCGATGGCACCCGTGTGGGGACGGGAGGGGGCAATGGTGGCACTGGTTACACACCAGGGTTACCCCAACACCCCAGTGTCCCTCTTGGGTGTCCCAGTGACACCTCAACACCCCAGTGTCACCCCCTGGGTGTCCCAGTG
>NW_010126469.1:0-6385 GCF_000699245.1 Pterocles gutturalis
TAAATTTTAGATATTGAAAAAATTATTTATAAAATATATTTTATATATACACACAACACATGTATATGACATGTATATGGAGTGGTGTGTGTGTGTATATATATATATATTTCCTTTTAATGCAGAGGTCATTTTTAAAGTAGCAGATGCTTTTATTTATCTTCCCCTTTGCCTCCCTCAGCTTGCCAGATTTTCACTTTTTTATTTTTAAATAGGAAAAAAGATCTGTATGCAAAAAAGACAGTCAAGCCGATCTATGTCCCTTATACAGATGTAGGTATGATTCAGAAAAGATGATGATGAATAGTTGGAAAGAAACAAGACCCAAAGTATGATCTTATGTCATATTTATGATGAGCAAGAAGCAGCTTTCATTGAGCAGCAGCCCATACGTACTGAAACAGTCTCTGTCAATCCAGTGTTGTGGAAATAATGCCATAGTTCACCTCTTTTGGGATGGGGAAAAATGAAGTTAAAAGAAGCAAATACATCATGCAGCTCATGAGTTTCAGAGCTAGGCGTTATATAACTGATCAGATGTAAGCCTGTCTTTGTTCAAATTACGTCCTCCTTGGCCTATCCGTATGATGTCGCTTTTATTTTTTGTATGATGTTGTGGATTGAATCATTGCAATGTGATCGTTTAAAAGGAGATTATTGGAGAAATTGGAAAAACATTCACCAGAGAAGTATAATGAAAACAGGCTTTTGTTATTGTCCCATAGGAATGGGGAAGTAAGGCAGATATTTTCTTAAACTTTTGGGTTACTGGGATTATTGGAGGAATTCATAGATAACCACTTACACCGACATTCTCAGTTTGTACAATGTTTCTTTGATTTAAAAAAAAAAAAAAACCAACTAATGCAACAACTTGCAATGTAAACTACTTCTTATTCCAAAGTAGTGTTCTCTGACTACCTCTGTCAAAAACCTCTCTTTTGGTAGGCTCACAGCAGGTTTATTTGCACTGGGCAAGTTTGATTCTTTCAGAATCAGGGTGAATTAAGGTTTCCTTTGCAGTATGTGCTGTCCTAACTCATCTGCACAAATTTTTCAGATGATTTTTCACAAAGGTGAAAAATTACCTTTTACTTTTTGGCCAATAGGCTTCTCCTTGCTATTCAGGTACAACCTAATGGCTTTCCCTGGCTTGTAGTGTCTTAAAATTGACTGCTTAAAATATGATTGGATTATTTGTTCTTTAAATTGCCTTTGTCCTAGTGTCATGTGCAGTTTAGTTGAAGACATTTTGTAGTCTTGTGCTTTTATTCTTTTTAAGATTATCAAGGCTTTTGTCTTTTTTCTTTAAACATCAGCTTCTAACACTATTAGGACAGTATATTGTATGATACATTATAGCTTGCTTTATTTTTAGTGTTGGCTTATCTATTTACAAACTCGTAGAAGAACCTATTAACATCTTAGAAGTTTGATGGTTGTGTTACCTGACAAGCCACATGTAAGACACTGGAGATGCTGAGGGTGGCAAGGATGTTGTGAAAAACTGATAAATATGCTCTTTGTTGTGTCAGTCTGGGTTGTATTTTTACACACATCTTTATTTTGAAAGTCTTGATATTAATGAAAATATATGCAACGAACATTCATGAATGTAAGTACAACAAGAAAAAAATCCTTGTGATGTATTTTCAATTGTCCTTTCATTAGTAAATTGTAATTGAAACTTCAACAGTTCTTCTCATTTATAGATACTCTTTATTCTCAGTACAAGTAATGTATAAAACTTCTATTAAATAGAACTCTGTAAAGTCTGAGTTCCCTCTTCTTGGGCGGTGTAAGTTTGAAGACAAGAACAAGTAGCTGACAATGTGGGTCAAAGTCTTAATAGTGAGAATATCTGCACTGGTGAATATAAAGAACTTAATTTCTTTTAGCCTGTTCTTTAAACTAACTTGGCTGTGTACAATAAACTAAGCAAAAATTGCTGAAAAATATTTAGTAGATACTGTCATGTGAGTTGCATATTCTTACAGTTGTTTGGGATTTTGGTCGCTCCTTTTCATGCAAATAGTAAATATGAATAGGGAAATGCACTTTTAAACATGAACATGAGGTAAAATTGACTGCATCTGATTTGAATAAAATGTTAAGCCTGTTTCGTTTTTTACAGAGCTGCCAAGTATGTGTATATTGTGTAGTGCTGCCTCTGAAATGGTTGAAAATCTGATGGGAACACTTACAAAGGCAAACTATTAAAGGGCACCAGCTGCTGAAAAGCACCTGCTGAGCCACTGTGGGAATAGATGCATCTGCCAGTAGCTAGAAGTAATCCAACAAAGTACCTGCTTTTACCTGTCAGGATTTTAATTTGTGTAAAGATTCAACCAATGAAACTAATTCTGAATACTTAAAGAAGTGGAAAAAAATCAGGGGTGTTTTTTGTTTAAGAGTACCACTTCTGAGAAACAGGAGTCTGTCAAAGCTTCTCATTCTCATAACTATTTTATGGTTTGGTTTTAAAAAAAAAAACAAACCCAGATGCGGCAGCCAAAAGTCTCAGCTATACTGTCCATAGTGTCTTATTAAAGGATGCAGTCAATATGGAAGCGAGTATGCTACTGAAGAGCAGATTTCCACTTTTTGTTTGGCTTAGTTAGAGGGACGGATCTCAGGGGGTCTAGTGAAAGTTTGTGCTGCTTCTTTCATTGCAGCTTATTTGATTCATTGTAGAAAGTAATGCACATGCAAAAATATGTTTTACAATCAGAAGTTACTAGACAAATTTTCCAAAATATTTTTTTAAACTTTTTGTCTTTTGATACTTGGACTTTTATTGTTCCCACATATTGGTGACCTTACCACACAAGTTCATCATCCCTCACCTGTCTTTCATTTTCCTACAGTAGATCGGGTAGAAAAACTTCAGTGAATGCTGCTGTTTTAGTTGGGATTTGAGAGAATAAAATAGTTGTGTTCTGTTAGAGCACTGAATGTGCTTGTAGTCTTTCCTTGTAATATTTAGGAAAAAGTCATTTAACATCTATACTGTAAAACAGTACTGCCTTTTTGGTTATCAGTAGTGTGAAATTAAATGAAATAGAGAAGGAAATTGAGTTGTAGAAAGATTATGACAGCAATAGTTATTCCTCTGGGAGTATTCTTCTGTTTGCCATTCTTTCATTTTTACTTGGTGTGTTGAAATTATTACTAGTTTCAACTATTAATTACCCTTCAGAGCATTGAAGGGTAAAAACTTTTAGTTTCTCTGTTTTTTGTTAGGAAGAAATAGTTTGCGTTATATGTTAAGGACAAGCTAAAGTAAATAGTTTGAAAATATTATCCTGAATTGGCTTCTACATTAACAGTTTAGATATTTCTTTCTACATGACCAGTTAGAACTGATGCCTCTGTGTGCATAAAATAATATTGAATTAATTAGGGTTTATTTAAAAATAAAAATACTGAAAGATATTTGTACTTTAAAAGTAAATAATAATATGAAGTGCTGTTACCATGCTCTTAAAGACAGGCTTAAATTTTTTTTTCAAAGGAAGACAATATTTAAGCTCAAGTGAATGTAAAGGGAGTGACTTTTATTTATGTATTAAATTTTGTAGAGTACAACCAATGACCAGTAAAAATCCAAGAAGCGTTTCAGGTAGACATGTTCAGCCACAGTACAGCTGTGTCTAGCTCAAAGAAATCCAGCTTTTCGGTTCACAGGATTTTTTTCCTCTTGTACCTAACCACTGTAATATTTGAAATCCAATTATATCTACTTGGTGACTTTGCAGCTGTTATGTTCATTGACCTCATTAAATAATCATAATAAGTGAAATATTTAAATTGAGAAAGCAACTTGTTAAATTTTCGTTTTTCATTCTTTAGGGAGGTACACTTATGTCGTTGGCTGAATAGAGACTTTGGTCTTAAGCACATGCAGAGAACTGTAAACTTTTTAATGAAAACAGCGCAAAGTAGTTTTATTCATTTTGATAATTAAGACTGGAGTGTGAATAATGTGCTTCTGCTGTGTCCTCTTTAGGGGGTAGCCATTTCTCAATGGAATTTTGTAGTACGAGTGTGGAAGAAGAAGGCAGTAGTCTGCTCTACTTTGGTAGCATACCTGAAGACAAGCTTTCATTCTTAGGAGTAATTGGTCTTCAATTTGAGAGAAATAAAGGATAGTGTTTTAAATTCTAATTAAAATTATACTCAAGACCAACTTTTTTTTTTCATTTTTAAGAAATGTAATCTCAAAGTCAGAATTTTCAAAGATGAGAGAAGTGTATGCTAATTCTGATATACTGTAACATTTAAAAGATTATCACTCACTGAAAATATTTTAGACAAATTATAGTTTGTCTGATTTTAATGTTTGTCTTTACTTAGCACAAGTTTTAGTGCTCTCCTTGAGACATGAATCTCTTATCTAGCATAAGAATATACCGGGTCTTTCAGTAGTAATAGAAATGGGACTGAGATGGTCCATCAAGGGATTCAGTTACAAATCACCAAATAGTTTTAAATGTTTTTAAAAGGTTTTGGGATAGAGGAGTTACCTGACTAAAAGATTGCCTTTATATCTGCTAGGCTATTCATGTCAGACTAGCAGTTTCCATTAACCTCAAGATCACACAGTAACTGCTAATATAGTGGAAGTTTTAAAATTTTCAAATAGTAGTAGTCATTTGAGTCTGCAGAACAACAGGGAGCAACAAGTACAGTAAAGTCTCTTAAAGCAGGAAACGTATTTTTTTTTTTTATGTGCAGGTATTTTGTATCTTATTCTAACAACATACTTTTTCTGAATTCTAATTGGAAAATTGGAATTATCCTACCATTTAATCTTTTCGGTTAGAATATTAGATCTGAACACATCAAATAAGAGTGGGGTTATTGTTTTATTTTCGTATGAATAAGTAGATGTGCTTTTTATAATAATAACAACAACAGTAAAAGTAGTAACCATTTATTTCTTTTGTAGCATGTTGGAAATTAGTCTGGAAAAAGGAAATAGGAACTTTTTATTTTCAGGAAACAAAATATAGAGGAAGAAGGTTTTATTCAGCCATTCATAAGAATTACTGATTATTAAACATAATACAATGAATGAAATTTCAGTGCAACTATTCCTACTTCTGTGCTTCTGTTCCCTGAATGTGAAAAGGATGGGGATATTTTCTGAGTCATCTGAGACTATGTAGGAGCTAGTGTCCTCTGTTCCTGATTCTTCCCCTTGCTTTTAACACCTGTGGACCTTTGTCCTTCTGGACCTCTAAGCATGAGACTGTTGCCCTCCCTTGCGTACTCCTTGGATGGGACTTTTTGGCTTGTTGTCAAATGTATCTTTAAGCAAAATAACAATACTTCTCTCAAGTTTTACATCAGTGATTTGCCCACATCAGAAAAAAACCTGTTTTGCATAACAATAGCTACTATTGCACCTAAACAAAAAGTCTGTTTCAGTTGTTACCTGCAGCAGTATCCTTTTTAAAGTATGTTTGACAGCTCTGTTACATCTGTAGTGCTAAAGCAAGAACTGTTTTCTTCAGCTTTTCGGTTTTTGTGATTCTGTAGTTTTCAGTGTCTTAATTTTCCATGAATCTAAATCCTGAGAATTCCTGAATGGAATGTCCAGATGCAACACTTTAGAAACTTTTATGTCTTTATCCTGACCCATACCTCAGTCATTCACATAAGTCTGTGTAGTATGGAAGGGTCTTGACATTGATCCCTTTTGTCTTGATGTCTGTCTCTTCCTCATGGTCACTATTCTTCAGGTTTGTCCAAAAACTGTTTTCTCTCAGTACTCTCCATGCCTACTAGATTTACCAGTTCTATCTAGGCTGGTTGCAGTAGCCGTACCTTTTTTGAGATGACTGTATGCTCTCATCAACACTGTACTGCTTAGAAATATTTTTTCTTTTTTTCTTTTTTTTTTTAATGTTAGTAGTGACATATTCTTTCAAAACTGCAACAAGAATATGGAAGGAAGAGAATAAATCAGATCTCTCTTGATATGATGCCGTTGTTTCAAAATTCTCACAACTAGTTCAGAAATGTCAATTCATGCAAGAATTCAACTTTTAAAAAGTAATTTGAGTGTACTTTCATATCATATCATAGTCTCTTTATTTGGGAAAGGTAGGTAAAACCATTTTGTATTGGTTGCGTAAAAGGGCTCGGTTCTTATGCTGTGTGTTAATAGAGTAACTTTTTTTCACCAATGGCCAGAACTTATGTGATTTCTTTCATGATGCCGTCATTATCTTTCCTTCTTATTTGTTCTGTTTCTGCCTTTGTCTTGCAGTGTCTGTATTCTTGAACAACTAGAAAAACGTTTTCTGTATTAACTCTTTGATTACAGTTACTTTTGAGACAGTGTACGTCTAACAGTGATTTTTTTTTCCTCTTTCCC
>NW_010126469.1:6416-8290 GCF_000699245.1 Pterocles gutturalis
GATGCTCTGTGTTTTCCCATGGCAATAAATTAAGAGAGCGATATGCCATCAGCAGAGCTAGAAGTCTGTTTTAGTTGTACACAAGTGTAAGAAATTATGAGTGTGTTCTCTGAATTGGAAAAAAAGCAAAACCCGTAGAATAGGCTGGGATAGGTAAACATCAGTTTCCTCATTGCTCCATCTAGACAAGTCAGGGAGGTGGTGGTAGTGGAGGTGTCAATACATAGCAGTCCAGGAGGAACATTGCTCTTAAAGGTAAGAACATTTTAGATGTTTTAAGCTTCACAGAGATTTTTGTATTTCACTCTTCCATGCTTTTAGCTTTGTGTAAGTATTAAATTATTTTTAAATTTTAAAGGAAACACTCTTTATTTATGATACAGTTAATATGGATGAAATGTGAGCAAATTATACTCAAATCCTTCTCTCCTCATAAAATTTTAACTTCTGATGTTATTAGGAAATCCCACAACTGTCACCGATTTTTCCTCTTGCTATTTTCCTACAAGCTGTGTTACTTCAAGGTAATTTTTGTGTGTAATTCACAAATGGCATCAGAAAGCTCTAAGAGGGGGCTGTGTTCTGATCTCTGTTTCATTGCTATAATCTGGAGTAATTATTTTGACAACGAATACTTTTAAGTTTACAATAGTGTCACTGAAATCAGAATCTCGCCTGTGTGTCTATTTGGATGCCAAAATTTATGTACGCTTGCTGTGCTGTAGAAATAGTTGCTTTTATGGAAAAATCTTTCTGAAACACTTTGTTATCCATTTCCTCAAATCAAATCAGCAGAGGGTATAATCATTCTGTCTATAATCTTTTGTCATATTATATCTAGGCTGAGGAACACAATAATTCTCCCATTGAGGGGAGGAGATTCCTGAAACTGTTTCAGTGTTCTAAGTCAGAGCAGTGAAAGCCTTGGATCTGTGGTGTTTTCCTATCAAACTAATTTTGGGTTAATACATGCAGAAGTCTTTGGTTTAGATGTATACATTGAACAAAAGAAAAATTCTCATTGTTGTATTTTTAACATAAATCTGTGATTGAATAGATCAGAAATCTGTGGAAAAGGTATGACTGCTGCAGTTGTTTGTATAGTGTAGCTCATCAAGAGCATAGACAACGTTGGTGGCAATAAATCTATAGACTTAAAAGGATTTTTATTGAAATTAGTTCAGGTCTGTTAGGTCTTAACTGTCATATATGAAGTTAAATATTTTCCCTAAAAACTCTTGTTTGGGATAGATCTCTCTTCTTTCTTCAAGAGAGCAGATGATAGGACTCATGATTTAAAAAAACAAAACAAACAAAAAAAACCCCCAAAAAAACAAAAAAACAAAACCAACACACAGATATGGGAGGGTTTTATTCTTTGGTTTTATTTTTTTTTTTAATTGTCTGTTTTTTTCAAGGGGTGCCTATGTAACCATAGTTAGTAGGAGACTAGTATACTACTAGATGTCACTGCAATTTTTTTTTTAGTGGAACTGGGCTTCCTCTGGATGGAAGCTGGTTCTTTAATGAAAGTTTGTTTGTTGAGGCGCGCTTGCTGTTACGAGCTCTCCAGAATTTACACGTTTCTGAGAACTGAATAACTATCAGAAAAGTAGTAGTTTCAGTATATTGGCAAATATGAAGTATGGAAGTCTGGAGGGGAAATGTTTAATCAGGATTTTAAAAAAGCATTCCAAATGAAGTAGAAAAATAATCACGTTCAGATTTTGTCTGCTACAATAGCTTCCTTCCTGTCTAACGTCAGACTGGATTTCTCAAGTACTATCCCACACTCAACTAAGTAGAAGTAATCCTTTCACATATAATGAACATTATATATGAATTATATATATATTATATATGAATTATATATA
>NW_010126470.1:0-27870 GCF_000699245.1 Pterocles gutturalis
TGGACAGGAAAAGGCTCTGCCTTCCCACAAAGGTTTACAAACTTCAGTGTTTTCTCATTCATCCTCAATCATGCTGGCTAGTTAAATGATTGGATTATCAGGATTTAGTGATTCTAATTTATTTGCTTTATCAGCCTTATGATTTTGAAATACTTTATTATTAATTAGGACATCAACATGAATAATAATATATCAGACCAAAACAATGTTCAGCAGTTTCTAATCTTTCAAAATATTTTAATTGAGTTTTGAAGAAACCAACACTTTCATGATGAAAACATATTTTCAATAAAAAATATTTAATTGAAAAATTCTGCAACAGCTCTTAATTATCACTGAATAAAAATAAGAGAAAAATGTACAGAAAAACTGAGAAAGATCGTATCATCACATATTAGAAGCACAGCAGTCTTCTTTCATACTCTGTTCATGTATAGTTAAAAACTGTTACCCTAAACACTCAAAAAGATAAAAAGAGAGCACCTTCAGCTATTACCTCCATATTTACTGGCTCTATAGCAGATGTAGTGGACATGCGGCTTTTCAAGTTTCATTGATCTGTAAATCTTTTATTATACAAAATGAAACAGACTGCAATCATATTTTAAAAATTTTAATGTCAGAAAAATAAAAAAGATGATAGAATGATACACTACTAAATGTTTTATAATAGTAGTCATTAAAACCCTCATTTTTTTAGTAATTCATGCTTTCCCACCAATTTCTTTGTTTAAAATATTTGCATTTACTTTGTTTTATGAGTTATTTGTATTTAAAAACTAGTATTGAACATGTAAGAAATATCATAGGAATCATATTTGAAAAACTGCATTTTGTTGTCCTCTGTAAGAGGAGCAGCAGCTACTTTTGTATGTACAAATGAACTCCTAGAACACGTTTTGTATGAGTTTACTCGTAACTTGCCTCTGTACATTCTCCACCCACTGTTGACCTCTCCAGGTGGGACATATTTGGAGCCGTCATTGGTACTGAATGTGGAACACTGGAATCTGGCTCATCTATGGTATTTCTCAGAGATGGAGAAAGAAAAATATGCACTCCATACATGGACACTACAGGTTATGGGAACTTGAGATTTTATTTCAGTATGGGTGAGTATATATTCCTAATGTAATACAATATGTGAAGCATGTGAGATTTAAATTGTGCAGTGTGCATAGAACTATTTCAAATACTCCTCCAGAGCAGATAGCTCTGATTCGGGACTGTGATGTCCATGAGGATGTAAAACTGACCACTCTCAGTCAGATGAGAGTTCACCCTTCTTGATGCCCACACAGGTATAAAAACATGGTGGGCACATAAACAGCCCTCAAAAAAACAATTCTCCCAGATGACATGGACTTGTAGATTAAAACCTTTATGAACCAGACAGGGCAGTTGGGGCTTAGTAGCCCTTGGTGGGCTTTTCTTCCATGGATTTATCCAGACATTTTTTCGGCTGATATAAACCAGTAGCTCCAGGTTAAACCAGTTTAATATAGAAGTTACATGAAGGTGTGTCCCTGTAAGGCTGGTGTCTAAACTTCCTTTGTGGTTAGAGGAGATGTGATCAGTACTGTTGCTGGACAAACCCATTCAGCTCACCATGAGACAGCTGTGCTGGACCAGCTGAGCAGCTCCCTGGACTCCCCTGACTGCAGGGGTTGGGTGTCCATTGATACAAAGGAAGCTTAAGCACTTGGTGCACACGTAGGTGTGAGTTGGCTCTTGTTCAGTCCACAGGCAGGATTTGTTACAAAAGCACAGGTTGTTGTTGCCACTTGAGGTGTTCAAGGATATCTGAGACATCAACACAAGGCTGGCAGATATAACCAGGACCTGGGGGAGAGTTATAGCCTGCTGTAGCAGCAGGTAGGTGAGGCAGGTCCCTCCATGGTGTCTAAAATTATCCTTGATACTAGTGTTTAATCACCTGAACCTGCCTGGTGTGCCCATAAGATCCTGTCACAGCTTCATAGTTTAACAATTCTGCTTGGGAAGAAACATCTTGTCTTGTATCTTCTAATTTCACTTGGTGCCCCTTACTCCATTATCAGAAGAGATAGTCCTATTTTTGTCATCCTTATCACACATAGATGATTTATAGGTACCTGTCATATCCCCCCACAGTCACGTCCATGTAACCCTGATGTTAATCCATGAAAAAACAGAGGTGCACCTGAGGATGAGATAGGAGTAGCACAGGGGTGGGACAGCCTTACCTGGTTGAACCCATGGAATAGTTTCTGGTCAAAAGCTTTTTCTGTATTCATAAATATTTTCCTCTGCTAGGTATTGGCCCAGGGTGGGATTCACACAGAGTATGCTATAGTGTGCTGCAGTCTTGGAGGAGGTATGGCCTACATGTGGCATCCCTAGTGAAAAGCACTGGTGTGGTGTTAGCATCATCTGTGGACCTTCCCTGCTGGGACAAAGTGCAACCTCAGTGATTTACCAGGGCTAAGAAAGCAGCCAAGAATAAACCTGCCCTGTCACTTCCTCTCCCCACTGTTGTCAGTACAACTGCATTGGTCCGGTGTTGCAACAGACCAAAATCCCTACAAACATGGTGGTTATCATTCAGTATCTCACAGTATTTTTCCAGAACTTTTATTTTGCGCATAAAGGAAATTGCATGAGGTTATTCTCTCAACACCAAGTGTAGAGGAGGTGAGGGGTTTTGCTTAAAAGTAGAGAATAATAGAATAAAAAAGGAGGAAGCAGAGACTAAACTCATGACCTCCACAAGCAACCTTCTGAATCAACAAGAAAAAACACCCTTTATTTAATGAGTGGAAGACCTCATGTTGTTGTCCTAATTGTCACACATCTCCTCTGCATTACATGAATTACCAATAAAGCACAGGAAAAAGAGGATGCTTTTTCCCAGTTCTTCCAAGCATTACAACACCTGCAAGAGAAACAGGAAAGAAATTTTCTCAACCTTCTGAACTTAGGGGAGAAGTTGTCAGCACATGCAGGCACAGAGGATAGTGGGATATCACTTGAAAAATATATTGTGTACGTACTTGTAAAGTAAATGAATAGTAATTTAAACATTCAGACAAGCAGAGGATTTGAAAGGACACATGGATGTTCCCCATTACAGTATAATGCACATCAAACATGCACATCTTATCTAGCTCTCTGGACTGCTTTGCCTATTCTATTACAAGAACTGGCCAGCTGCAGTGAAAATAGCAGAGAAAGTGTTTCATATGTGCAACTTTCTACTTTACAGACTTTTCAAAGAGGCTTCCTCATCCTGTTTTTTTCTAGGTGCAATACCCATAGGGTACAGGGAAATGAAGTTTCCTGTTTCAATTACAAATACTTTCTTTTAAAAACTTTTTTACAGCATGACAAACTAGTGTGATGATGTCCTTCTCATAACTATAATGCAGAGTTTAACGCTCAAATTTGACAATATGTCTTCTGTTTCGGAGAAGTGTTTTGAGTTCTACCAGTACGAAGATATTTCAAGTGTTGCCCCATTCCAGTGAGGCAACCATGTCACACATGTTTTGTGTGATAGAATAGACTCCATCCATACTAGGAGAAGAAGCAGCACAACAAAAAAGTTTCACAGCAGTTTTCCTTATTTCATACTGAGAGCAAATTCTCAGCTGCCAAATTATCAGCTGAGAAGTGTTTAAGATGTCCTCACATATGATGTGTGTGGCTGCGTGGACTGTGAGTATTAAATAACAGCCTACTGATGAGAACTCAAAAAAAAAGCAGAGCATTTCTATGTAGGCAGCATTTAAAGCAGACAGATAGAAGTATTCCTTTGGGCACAGCACTTTCTGTTAAAATTGTTTTGATAAGCTGATTAAGAAAGTTACTTGAAGTTTTCATAATTCAACCTGCTTGATCTCTGGTATGGTATATCTGATCAAATAGTTCTTACACATTGTATCCCTAGGGCTGGTGGTCTTTTGTTTCATAGCCTAAGTTCAATAGCATCTGGTTGTAATTATTTTTGTAATTATAGCTGCGTGATATGATTCCACTTCCCAATAACAAGGGCTTCAATTAATTTTTTCCCCCCTCAAATGTGTGCTGTCCAGGGGGAACTTGTGATTCTGGAGAATCCCACAAAAATGATGTCATACTTTATGCCAAGATTGAAGGCCGGAGAGAACACATACCTCTTGACACCCTGACCTATGCTGCTTACAAGGTAAATCACCTTAAACAAAGTACGTGGATGGGATGGATAGATCGATCTATTTTTAAGCCATCACAACTGTTGTTGCATTCCATAGGGACACACATATCTTCCCAAGAACATAAATCACGTGCAGATCCCACAACGACAGGGTACCTTTGTGACACAACTCTGCAGTTACTGCTGATTACTCCACACCAGGACTGCAGCATTGGCTAGTGCAAGGATAACAGGCGAATGGGCAATGGGCAGAGTTTCAGCCAACTGCTGAAAACCTTGGTGATAACACCTCCTCACAAATAATTACTCCTGTCTCCAGTCAAGCTCCTGCTAGCCAGGGTTTGATACTCAGGAGCTACATCCTGAGAGGGTCAATCATGGTGAGACCAGTGGCTGGGAGGAGAGTGACTGGGAAGTGCTTGGATGTCTTTCCTGATCCTGGTGCAGGAAATTTCACATTTTACACTTTTTATTTCCATTTTAAATACAGTTGTGTGCCCTCTTAGAGGGTCTGCAGTGATGTGGGCATAAATTCAGCCATAGGATGTGCTGCTGGCAGTGTGCCGACAGTCCAGCCTCCTTCCAACCGCGTCCACCACCCTCAGGCAGGACAATAAGGACCCCGAGCATGCTGTCAGGATCCTTCCTGCCTAGGGCAAGGAAACACATCTACCCTGAGTGACCCAGCCCTGAGGTGTCCTTAAGTGTGCTGCTGTAAAAAAGATAACAAAAACTGATATGTAATGCATATACACGTGGATACGCTAGAGACTGAAATGCAGTATGCCTGTACAGAATGTAGGAAATTCGGTGGTAAAGATGCAACGGATTTTAAGCACAGGTCTGTGCACATTTTCACTGTAAATCTAGTGTTCAGAGAGCAAATGTTTACAGTAGGGTTTGGCCTGAGTTTGGTTGAGTCACTTGCATTGTTTCATTGTGCGTGGCTTCCCTCCTCCCCTGCTTCTGTGTGAAAGACAGGGCAGAACTTTTTTAAAACTAAGGAAGCTGTAATTGTGAAATAATAAAAAATTAATTGGGGAACTCAGGGAGAGATAGGATCTGAAATTACACTAAATTCATTGTGGAGTTTTTTTTAAAACAAGCAGTTTTAAACCTGACATCCTCTTTTGACATAATGAAGGTCTAATTACGTTGCTTGAGGACAAAGGCTAAGCTTTGTAAAGCAGTGCTTTCATTTATTTCCACGACATAACATCCTCCCTACCTAGGCCTGTGAACTCCTGCTGTTACTCCATTCTCACATATTCAGACTAGACATGCCATTACCCTCTGTCTGCTTCTGTGAGCTGAAAGGCTGCAGGACAAGTAGCGCCTTCCATTGCCAGCGAAGCACTAACAAAATAAACCAGCATTTTTCAGAATACAGAAGGTGCACTCTTCTCCATAGCATCTTTGCAACCAAACAAACTGATCCCACTAAGGTGATAAGCAGCACTGGTATCCAGAGTGTTAATACCTATGCACATAATATAAATTGTTTTTATTTGGGATCTTCTGTGGAAGAAGGTAGCTTAAAAAACTTAACAGAAATGAAGAAAGGAGGGAGAAAAGCACATTTGGTTCAGCACATGTGAAGTTGCTTTTCTATTTTAAATAGTACCTTGTGACCTTTTTTTTAAATATTGCTTGTTTTATTTAACCCTGATTTAATTTCTTTTAAAGGTTCCATCTTTGGTTTCTGTTGTCATTAGTCCGGACCTGCAGACTCTGTCAACCAAGTTTTGCCTGAAGCAAAAGAGTCACCAAGGCCACAACAGGAATGTCTGGGCTGTGGATTACTTCCATGTGCTTCCAGTCCTCCCTTCCACGGTGACTCACATGATCCAGTTTTCCATCAATTTGGGTTGTGGAACTTATCAACCTGGTAACAGGTACAACACACAAGATTTCTCTTTCGATTATCAGCTTTCTAGAACATTTTGGTTTATAGAATCTAGATGAGTATTTGGGGTTTTTTTTTCTCAGAAAGAACAAGCCAATTTATAATGACAAATATAAGCTGCTCAAAAGCAAATGTTTCTCCTGATCTCCACAGGTCCAGATTTATATCTCTCACATGTAACAAGGAGTCTATTAAATAGTCTCCAGGTCAAAACTTGCTTTTCTTAATCCATTATTCTAAATAGGCTTATGATTTCAGAGCTACTTGCTCCAATTTCTAATGGATATGAGATTTACTTCTTAGTATTGTGTAAGGAGGAAGGTATTAAAGGCAGAGGCAGAAACCTGCCCTGCTGGCCTCCCAGAGACTGCTGATGCCACAAGCATATCTAATTCTTGCAAGACTCTTGATAAATGGCCTGCATCTTGACAACCATCAGTATGAGGACCTCATTGCCTGTACACTGACCACTGAACTCTTTTGCTGGACTCATTTCATGGGGACATTCAACATTATTTTTCCCATGGAGTTAAGGGGGATGCAAAGGGAAAGAAGGGAGTCATTTGCTGCTCCATATTTTGTAGAATATTAGAAATGTTGGTTGGAAGGGACCTTCACAGGTCATCTAGTGAAACCTGCTGCTGCAGGTGGGATCGTTACCAGCAGATGTCAGGTCAGCCATAGCTTTGCCTATCCATGACATGAAAAGGTCTGTGGATGGACATTGTGCTACCTCTCTGGGTGACCTGCTCCAGTGAGAAAGTGTTTGCTAATGCCCAGTCCAAAACTCTGAAGCATGTCTTTATGGCCATTGCCCTTTCTACTGTGCCTGCCAGTACCGAGGAGAATTTGGCTCTGCCTCCTTTGTGAGTGCCCTGTACACCATCGCAGGCTGTTCTGGCTCACCCCTCCTCACCAGGCTGGGCACACGGGCTCCCCAGCCCCTCCTGGCTCAGTGCTCGAGGCCACGGACATCTTGGGCATCCTCTGCTCCACCTCTCCGGTTTCTCAACATCCTTCTTCAAGTAGGGAACCCAAAACCAAATTGTCCACTGTCCCTCTTTCCTTATGTACTGTTTATCCTGATATTTTATGAAGATTAAGTTACTTTATATTTTTCCAGGGTGGTGAGTTTAAAGTAGGAGACTGTAAAAGCTTTCACATCCATGTCCCATGGCATCTACTACCAACTGGAAAGAGCTGCACTAGCACTGACAGTGCTAGCAGCCATGCAGGGCAGCAGAGTTCAAGGGGCAGCAAAAATTGCACTTATTTTTGATAGGAAGGGAAGGCAGAAACATTTTTCTACATGGGAAGTGAAAAATTTGCTTGTAAACACTCCTGGCCTGTAAACATGTGTGTATGTATAGATACATATATATGTGTGTGTGTGTGTGTATAAAGTCTCTGTCTCATTCTGTTATCTGATGGGGATTAGTATATATTTTGAAATATTAATATTCTTCCTTCATGTGAACTATTTCTGAAGCAGAAGTGAGCTTCTTCATAACAAAAGAAGCACTAGGCCCCAATTGTCCCCCAAATACAGCAGCATTTCCCATCTCGTGGTCTACAGCATTATTCATAATGCTTTCATTACTGCAAATGTGAGAGACTTGCACTGAATATACTTAGTAAATATGACCCTCCAAGGTATCAGTACAGTTAAATCTGAAACAAATTAGTCAAAAACCTCAATGAACTCTTTTAATACACACTTACAATGCCACAGTGATGGTACATTTAAATAAAGTAAGATTGTCAGCAAATTATAATGAGAAGGAAAAGCTATAATCCAATAATTTACTGCTGAGGTGATGAATTATGACTTTTATAATGTTCCACTGGCATTACTTAAAGTAAAACAGAATATTGCAAGGTAATTATATGGAAGAAATTACAAGAGTATTTCAGTAAAATAATAAATCCTTAATAAATCTAGCACTTTCTATATTGCTTTTTCAAGATCCTTAGAATGTAAAAAGACGAAGGATTTCCTTACACTCCCAGACTGTAAACAGTGGTTTTTTTTAAATATGCAGCGAAACAGGGAAGGAAAAAATTCTAGGAATAACTTTTTGAAAACTGAACTTGTCAATGACCTTTTGGGAGAATGGGTTTAATAACTTCTTGTCATAAGCTCAGTGGATGGTCTCATAGAGTTTCCAGTTCTCTAATGTCACTGTCTGCACATGGATGGTTTAGCTTACTGCTAGTCTAAGAAATCAGAAAACAGCAGCCTTTTTCTAAGCAAAACTGGAGTTTTCGCATACAATTATGTCACAAAATTCACAAAAAATCACAAAAATTCACTACTGAGTGCTCCAGGCTCTGTGAGTGGGAGGAAGCCTCCAAAGGCAGCTATTGCTGGGCAGCGCCAAGGCTGCCACAGCTCCAGAGGGCTCTGCGTGCCACAGGGGCTCCCTGAAGCGTGCCCTTCCCCAGGTCCCCTCTGCCCTCTGCAGTCCTCCATGGGGGCTGGCCATTTCCAGCCTTCCATGGTGCTTGTCTGATCTCCATTTGGGCATGATGGATGGAGGAGGTAGATGACTGAGGAGTTCAATGAAAGAGAAGAGCCAGCCAGGGCATGAGTAACTAGTGGTCTTTTACCACCTTCTGGAGATATAATGGTTATCAGCTTGCAGTTATAAAAGTCCTGTGCTCACAAGATGCTGTCTAGCTGTGATTAATCCAAGTTTTCTCCTCATTGTTTTTGAAGCCATTTCTGAGATATAAGAGTAACATCAGCTCATTTAACAGCAGAAGCATGATGGCCAAACAAGGACTAGGTATTTAGACAATCCTCAGTCTATAGGCTACCCCCTTTTGGTTTTTAAAAACTCAGGTTTGTTTGATGTTTGTATTTCCAGAATTTTTTGTATTCAAAGTCTGCTTAAAATGATTTCACATTTCAGCATTAGTTATTAGGAATAGTAGATTTGGCGGTTTCTCAGTATTGGTACTTCTACATTCATATCTACACCAGGTAGGCTCACAGTGTCTTTCTCTTTTCTTTCCTTCACTGTGTTATTAGCGTCAGCTTAGAGTTTTCAACCAACCATGGTCGCTCTTGGTCCCTGCTCCACACTGAGTGTTTGCCTGAGATATGTGCTGGGCCTCACCTTCCCCACAGCACCGTCTATGCCTCTGAAAATTACAGCGGGTAAGAGAGTTCTCTGCAAAGCTAACTGAGATGCAACATTAGAGAAGTGAATTATAGGTGACAGAAGAAAGCAGCAAAGCACACAACACTATATGTCATCTTTCATTTTTGACTAGCTGAGGACAGCAAGAAAGGAGTGTTCTGGTCTCCCTGGCTGCCCAGTAATGATATCTGAAATATATGGGGTTGCTTCTGTGGTATAATATTCTTTTTCTGATGCTAAAGATAAATTACTAAAAAACCCTGTGGACAGTATGCTGGTAATCAGAAGGAAAGTTATACCTTGTCAAAGCCACAGAAGTTTCTTCTTTGTCAGAGGAACCATCAGTCAAACCCATATTTACATCCTCAGACACCTTTACTCGCTTGGAATCCCAGTATTGGGTTACAGTGAAGCACATCCTCTGCACTTCTGCAGATGGAGGTGGTTGTTACTGTCACTTTCTTATATCAAACCTTCTCTTTATTAAGTCTCTTGGGTACCGTTCTGACCATAAAATTAACTCTGACACCTTGTTGCATAGCCTAAATCCTACAACTCTGTATCCCAACTTCCAGAGACACTTCAGAGCAGCAGGTATGACCATGAGAACAGTGTAGTTGAAGCATTGCTATGATCTGATGACCCCCATTTCTGTACCATTTTCATAGGGACCATTACCCCTGGTGTGTGTAGGAAGTGCAGCCACTGTGGATGACATGAAAATGATGGCTCAGACTGCAGCAGGTCAAATCATCTGTGCCCCTCTTCTTACCCCCAAGGGTTTCCACCAAGCAGAGCTCAGCTGTAATGAAAAGTTTAATTCAGAATGCAATTTAGCGATATTCACTGTGATGGAAGTTGCTATAGTGAAGCAGGTTTAGATCTTTGCTGACTTCGTCCATTCATACAGGGGGGAAAATGTCAGTGTTATATAATGTAATAATTAACATTCATACGTTGTATGAAAATATCATGGGGCATGTTCGCTTTTTTTCATTTGTATTTTCTAAAGCTGCAGTAACTTCTCTGCTTCGTTTGAGCAGATTTTAGAATTGAAAATTCTCACAAAGCTTCCAGTGTAATTAAACTTCTCTGTAAAATACATTGCACAGTTGCTTAATACCTCCCAGTGTAAAATGTTAGTATTTGTGTTATATGTATTTCAGGTGGAATCGAATAATCATTCCCCTTCCCAATGCGGCCTTAACAAGTGACACCAGGATTCGATGGAGGCAAACAGGACCAATCCTTGGAAATATGTGGGCAATCGATAATAGTTAGTATTCCTATCCACAGTGACAACACATCTGAAGAGTAAATTTTTATATGCTGCTCCAAGTAAATGTGTTTTCCAGAATCACAGGTTGAAGGATTTTCAAATTCCTTTTCTTCATATCTGCACTTGGTAACAGGTGCATTTTGAAGCTGGAGGGGAATTCTGTCATTTGAAAAGAAAATAGCCTAGTAGATTACCCTCTTTTAATTGAATGCTTTCCAGGAAAATATATTGGTGGCAAGGGCTTAATATAACATTTCCTCTGACTGCTTCATCCTAATGACATAAATAGGTACTACACGGCACTACACTAAAGACATGTACTGCACCAGCCTAAGCAACAGTTACAGCATCTGGGACATATTTTTCCTTCTGGACATAGAAGACCCTCATAAGCAATGCTGCTACCAAACACTGACATAACTCGTACATTGTTTACAATATCTTCAGGGGGAAAGTACCATCTGTTTCAGAGAACTATTCTTCTTTCAGGAAAATATTTTTCACCTACCTGTTTTTAAACCGATGTGAAAAACTATGAGGAGCTTATATTGACTCATATAGTTATCAAACTTAGTGCAGAGGATAACTGGGGCCAGTCTTGAAAGGAAACATTTTAAAGCACAGAAAAAAATATTTCGGAACACAGGATAAAATAGATACATGGTATGAAATGCAGAAATAAATACGATTGAAAGGACTAGCTATGAGAAGGTGCAAATTTTTTAGCTTTGCTCATTAGCCCTAGATGTTTTGGGACTAAGTAAACTACATCTAGAATTTGGTTTTTAGATTTGTGAAGTATGTAATTTAAAGATCTACAGCAATGTACAATAGTCTGCAAAATTTTGTAGTGATTCCTAGTAAGGTTTGATATGGAGTCCAGGAATGGTAAGTAGTTACATTTTGCAAAATTCTTAAAACAGATTACCGCCTATTTTTGAAAATTCAGTTCTTGAACCTGTCTTGATAATGTAATGCAACAAACAAAAGTGTTTCACAAAGGGTAATGAAAATTGTTCTCTTAATCACATTAATAGGAAGTAGCATCATCTTGATATTTTGGACAAAGTATTCATGCTTGTCTTTAGAGATGATGATTTACATCAAAAAGAAAGTAAAATTAAATGAAAATTTAGGTATATCAGACTTCTGTGAGTATCTACAAAGATGAGATGCTACCTAACACAATGCAGGCTATAAGTGTTGGAGATGCTCACAGAAGTTCACAGAAATAAGAGCAAGATAAAATCAATGCAAGGATCCAAATTCTTTATGACAGAACAAAACGAGATTTTGGAAATTAATGGACAATTCAGATATCTGCACTACCTTTGCTTGTAGAACTAAATACAATTCCATCAAAGGATGCTGCATGCTCCACTCTGTACCATCTCAAAAGCAATTTTACTAACCATCTGCCTAAAAATGGCCTGCTCTGAAATTTGTTTGAGGTGTAGAACCATGACATGGGAATCAAGTCTTAAAGATGAGCATGTTTAGGAGTTTTATCATGCCTCCTTTGTTAGATACTAGTGCAACTGAAGCTTTGCAATTGCAGGGAAAGACTTACAAATATTGGCAAGCCACTCATTCTTGAAGAAAGGAAGATTTTCAAGGGTTCAGCACTCTGACTTTTAGCTTCACAACTGTTTCTTACATGAATTAAGTTTTAAATGAAATCTGGAAGCTGGCCATCTTTTAGAAACACTGGAAAACTGCCAATTTTCATAAAGTTTTTTCATTTCGAATGACATCATTACTTCTTTAACCCTTCTACTTTTACCACCCCCTCAAAAAGACCTTGAAAGAGACAAATCAAACAGACAGAACAGAATTTTTGCACCCTGAAAAGTGAGAAAATCTCAAAATCACATGAAGTCTGATGGGGAGTTAGTTAAAGGGTGTAGCTAAGAGGGATTTAGAGTGTGTCTGCCAGGGAGAACAGACGCACTGCTGTGATGGGCAACATCATAAAACTAAGAGAGGGAGTAAGCACTGCTTCTTATAGATGATTTAAAATTGTTGGCTATTTTGATGACATTCCAAAAGTCACTGTGCAAGTGGATAAGTCCAACTAATAGGCATTCTTCAACAGAAAAATGACATTGTTCATCATTAAGTCCTATTTATCATATTGTATTGAAAGAACATTGCCCACAAGTTATCACTTTGGGCTACGCTCGGATTAATGTATTTAGTCTATACCCAGATTAATCCTTTTCTTTATAGTAGTGCAATGAGATGTTGATTATACTGAGATTTGCTCACCTTTCCATCCTTCACATTTTTCACAAAATATCAACACTGTTGATTAGGAGTCATTGGAGGAAGAAGTAAAACAAGTCTGGAGTATTTTTGAGTGTATATGATTTAGAGTTCCATTCCATTTGAATGGATCAGCGAAAGTGTATGATATTTAATAGTTACTGAAGATACATTGGGGCAGATTCTAATTCCAGTAAATCCAGTGAAGTTAAGATTTAGTGAGAGAAGCAGTGATACATTTTAAAAATCTACAAGACTGCTATTAGAATGTACTAATATATATATTGGATGACAGCTCTGAAACAAGATGAAGGGAGGGCAAGAAAATAGTCAGTGAATAGCAAATCATCTGATCTTGTTCACAGTATCAGAAAAATCAGGTACATTAATTAAAACATCACTAGTGTCTCAAGCCACACATAGACATTACTCACTAAATAATAAATTATCCCTGTCTATCCTTGACATAGAGCAAAATTCTGTTACTCAGTTCTACAGAAGGACACAATCAAATGCATTTTGTCCTTTTGTAGACCTCTTCCAGCTAGTGGGATTAAGATTAATACAGTAACTGTATTCATTATATTGTTTATCACATAAGATAACCCTTCATTTATCTGATATATTTTCTCTGCAGTTTATATTGGTCCATCTTGCCTCAAATTCTGCTCAGGGCGAGGACAGTGTACTAGAAATGGCTGCAAGTAAGTATTATAATTCAGTACTGTATTCAATTTCTGTCGGATAGTTCACTTGATGATCTGAAAGTTGAAGTGATTTTCATTTCAGGCCTTGCTTTTTGAGATGACTAAATTTAAAACTAGCATAGCTCCCCAAAATGCATAAAGCTCACTGGAGAGCTAAAGATCAATCTTTCTAAACAGCAGCATATTTAATTTTTTTTTCTGTAATTTTCTTTAGGGAGAGAGTCTATCTTCCAGTTCACCTTAAAATGTGCTATAGAACATGCTGAAATGTCAGTGATGCATGTTTTATACTGGTTTTAAAGGAGATTTGGGACTGTATCACTTTTATATTAGATTTTGGGAAAGAATCACAATTTTCGTAGTTCTAATACCCCATAGCCTAACAGACCGCAAGGACAAAAGGTCAGCACTCCACCTTTTCTGAAAGTTTGGCTTGTTAGAAGTGTTCCAGCTTAAAAAGTAAAGGTACTTACTCAATATCAGTAAGCACAGTCAAAATATTGGTGTAACTATTTTTAGGTATTAACAAGACTGTGACCCAGGGGGCATTCTGTTGTGTTACTCAATTTCTTGTAATCACATCTGACATGCCACAGATCAAAGCACATTAATCATTTTACATATGAACAACTGTAAATTATGTCGGCAGTATTTTTGTTCCAGAAATAAATAAAAATATTTCTCTGTTGTGTGTTAGGTGTAGATGAGTGTTTAGTAACATTATTTTTTTTTAATTGGAACGGTAAGTACTAGCTAGAAAAAAGTTATTGGCTATGCAATACCTAAATAAAGTTTAAAGAGGTTTTTGGTCCTTAGATTTGAGAAGGAGTTTGTAGGCATCTTCAGTTCATGAAGAACTGCAGCCACTGTGTTGGTTTCCCAGCCAACCACAGGAGATGGGTCATTAATTGCACTGTTCAATCTTCCTCACCCACAGGTGTGACCCCGGCTTTTCAGGGCCAGCGTGTGAGATGGCATCACAGACCTTCCCCGTTTTCATCTCAGAGAGCTTTGCCAGCTCCCGCCTCTCCTCCTACCACAATTTTTACTCCATCCGGGGGGCTGAGGTCAGCTTCGGCTGCGGGGTCCTGGCCAGTGGCAAGGCCCTGGTCTTCAACAAGGATGGGAGGCGCCAGCTTATCACCTCCTTCCTCGACAGCTCCCAGTCCAGGTGAGAGGGAGAGAGCCGCCGTGTGAGGCAAAGAAATGGGGAACTCCTCCCCTTCCAGCTACAACCACATGTACTATTAAGCTAACTGTTTTAGCAGAAGGAAAAGTTTTTATTAAAAAATCCTAGTTCCATATTTTAATGATGATTTCATAGCCTTGCTTTTTTTCTTCCTGCTTTGTAAACAACAGAGCCCAAAACAGACTGGAGGGAAGTTATTGTACAGCTCGGGTGGAAAATATGAAATGTTAATATCAAAACTGAGTGTCAAAGCCAAATGCTAATTAATTATTTATAAGGTTGTGTTTATTTGACAGCTTGTGGCAGCTGATTAGATCCATTCACTATCTCTCCCTCCCCTTCAGTGCCTAATAAATAATTAAATGTTGTAGTGATTGGCGTTTTTTGACTATATGTGCCACACTGCATTACTTGACAGTAAAAACAAATTGCACGTACAAAGCCCCATAACTGATATTTATCAAAACTTGTCTAGATTGAGAAGATCTGAAAACAACCTGGGTAGGGAAAAAACAAACAAACAAACACTATGCAAATGGTACCCTATAAATATTTGTGTAATTCTGATCCAGGTTCCTGCAGTTCACATTACGACTGGGCAGCAAGTCAGTGCTGAGTACCTGCAAAGCACCCGACCAGCCCGGGGAGGGAGTATTGCTGCACTACACCTATGACAACGGGATTACCTGGAAGCTACTGGAACACTATTCTTATCTCAACTACCACGAGCCAAGGTATATGCATAAATATGAGGAGTGTTATCTACTCACATTTAATGCTGGGAGTGGTAGTTACTGCAATGCTGAGAGTAAGTACCTCTGCCCACATGGTGTAGGAGCGAGTGGAGTGAAGATCTTTTACTGCACACTGAAAGTTGCCACTTTTCCTTAAGATTTTGCAGCTGTTCTGGGCACTTCCCATTTTTGACTGCTTCTATAAAAATGAATGCATGGATTTAATGGCATCTGAGTCTCAGGTGACGTGACAGAAGCCGAGGAAGTGTGGGATGAGGGGTAGAAATGCACTTGTGGGAAATAGGGACATGTCCCTTCCCATGGAGGCAGCCACTTGTAAAGAAAAATTAACATAAATTATTTGTAGCTTTGAAGCCATAGATACCTTCACTACACCATCCTCTGGGATCAGGAGTTTGCAGGCAGTGCAGGACAGCTGAGACAAAATCTGACTGTGAGGGTCTCCCCAGGTCAGCAGGGAAATTGTGCCTGCTCCCGTTATGAAGGGGATTACATGACCTTGTGCCTGTGAGCTGGATACGGTGCCCCAGGAGGACCTGCTGCTGGTGACTGTGCCTGGGAGTTGTGCAAATCACAAAGAAGCCAAATAAAGAGCTCATCTCATCTCACAGCACCTATGTTTGGTGTCAGATTAGAGCAGAATGTATCTATTGTCTGATGTATTTAAAGGAGAAGGTATTATTTACTGTCACATTTGTGAGACCATTCACCTATTTTAATAAAAATCTGGAGTCTCCACCAGCACACCTGTACCGTGAGCCCAGAACAGCCTGGGCTGGCTCTGTGCAAACCCACTCAAGCCTGGAACTGACGACCTTCATGGGTGCTGCAGCAGAGCCAATAAACCCCAATGAAAGGAGATGCTCTGCAAAGGGGCACACAAGAGGCAGAGCCAACGATGGCATCACGGGTCCTGTCCCAGCTGGACCATTCTTGCCCAAGGATGGCTTTGCACTGAGTATTGCCCTGTGTCCTCTTCTCTACCTCTCCACCCAGTTCCAGGATAAGGCCCAAGTCAGCCCCAGGGGTGGGACTGTAGATACGTCTTCAAGTCACTTAGCTATTTATCACTTTAATTATTTATATTTATTGAGCTTAGATCAGCACATTTTAAAAAGATAACTAATAGATTTCCTCATATTGTTAATAACTCAGTAGAAAATTACTATATACAAAATGTGATTAAGAATATTCTAAAGGAAAAAAAAAAACAAAACTTGTAATGTTGAATTATTTCCTGGGAGCTGTAAGAAATACTCAAAAATCTGAGAGGAATGACTGTATTTGGTAGAAGTATACTGCATGTGGACATTAATTTCTGAAGTTTCAAATTTTTCCAAATGAAAGATCCTAAGAACAGGAACACTCATAAGCCTTCTTCGAAATTTCCTTTCCTGTCCTTTATTATAGTCACATATATATTTTATATGGCCCTGTTTCTGATTCTTAGATTCAAGATTACAGCTGGAGGAATTCTATTTCCCTAAAGGTTTTTAATATATAGTACTATGAAATTTTTATAACAAAAAGGAAAATACACATTCTGCTGACTGATTTTAATGGATTTTAAGATATAAGTGTAGTAAATTATATTGATGCCAGATACTTTTTTTGCTTTTTGAGATTAAGTATGAAACACAATTTCAGTTGTTTTGACAGGGCAAAAAGCTAAGTACAACATACACAGTTTAGAAAGGTTTTGCCATTGGATACATATGGTCCACTCTGAGTAGACAGAAGAATGACAGACGTACAAACCTGAAGATAATGCTGTCAATAATTATGATGAAGAACATGAAGAAAGCTTCACCTTTTCATATTATGTTGTCTGAAAATATCAGCATTTTTGGTAACATAGATGGACAGCTGCAAAGTTTGGCTCTCAATCTATATCCAGAAATCTAATTAATCTTCAGTCATACGAAAAATAATTACACATTTAATGTTCTGCTGAAAAGGTGCATTTAATCTGCTAACATTTGACAGCTGCATTTTTCTTCTGAGCAGAACAGCGGTGGCTTTTCAATATTAGGTATGCGCATAGCTTGAGAGAATCAGATCAGAGCAAAGGTCTCCTAGCTGGTTTTTAAGAAATCTAATGGTAGCTGGTAATGTTAGTAGGAATACTTTTCTTCTCTGCATCAGAAAAGTCATTAGCAAGAATCCCACTTCCTCTCCATCTATCTCCAACAAATCAAAGCCAGGCAGCAGAAGCTGTTATACCTGGAGAGGTAGTCAGGTTCTGCACGCTGACGTATGTGCCATATACGGTGGTTTGCACCAATGTCTTTAAATTGTGTTTGCTTAATCCCCTCGATGAGAAATTTATTTTAACATGTGTTAAATATTTTAGCGTGTTAGGTGTATCACTGGTGTATGTCATGATTTAGGATTTTCTGTAAGCTACTGTCGGTGAGAATTAGTGTCCACATGGGCAAGGTTATGTGAGTTAGGAGTGAAAGGGAAGATGCAGGCATCAGAGACAGCCTCCAGCAGAGGACTATGCCCAGAATTATGAGCGGGCATTAGCTCACACAAGTGTCAAGTGCTTCATGGCATACTCTGGATGCAATGCTCCTCCTATCTTTCCTCAGGTTCACCCTGCTGACCCATGAAAGACAAAACTATTGGTACCTTTCTTCATCAGTAGCAATTTAGTGCCATTTGTGCCTTTAAAAATTGACCCAAAAAGTCAGAGTTGCTGCTCATTAGGGAATGCTAGGTGGTGTTGGGTTGGACTTGATGATCCTTGAGGTCTTTTCCAACCTTAATGATTCTATGATTCTATGATTCTATGCTAGGTAGAAAAATTCTATGATTCTATGCTTCTGTGCTAGGTAGAAAAAGGTCCTTGTAGTTTATTCACATGCCAGAGAGTAATGGGACTTGGTCTTTCTCTTAGAAGGGCATGAAGTCATTCAAGCGTGTTTATTTGAGCAGCAAAAGGAATGTATCCGCCATACTTTCAGCATGTGTGCTGGGGGTCCCTCATCACAGGGACAAGGCGGCCGTCACCTCTCTCTCTCCCTCGACACTGCTCTCTCCAGCCTACAACCAGCAATAAGCAGCTCCTAGAAATCCCAGACAGGAGATTTTGAGTGCTTCCCACTTGTTTAGCCAAGCCATTTGATTTTTTTCTTGCTAATGGATTAATGTATTCTTCAAAACCAACGTGACATTAAACAGCAGTATTATAAATTTACTCTTTACAAGGACAGCTTAGCAAGTCATTTTTAAGAGTGTGGTTTTACACTAAGACCGCTGCAGGCACAAGACTGTTTCACACACACAGAATGAAACATTACAATAACAGGCAGCTTAGAAAGCATCAAATCTGGAAAAAACATGGTTGTAAAGTATAAAATGATGTTTCCAGTTCACCTGATTTGTCATTTTATAATTTTATCCACATTTCCTCTAAGAGAGAAAGAAAAATACCAGCTACATGATGAGCTTATCGAAAACCCTTTTGCCAGCAAGTAATTATGCACCAATGGAGACAAATTTGTCCCTGTTGCCAGTCTGTTTCACAGCTCCCATGTGTCGCGTGGGGCACCATGCTCCTGGTGATTTATGGAGCTTTCAAGAAGGTGTTGTTGCTGTGGCAATTAATGCATGCTCCCTGCTGTTGTGTACGATAATTGCTCCTGGAAATTAGATATTACTCTTAATTTTCTTTGCAGTTTGTCAATTACAGGTTTGTTGACATAGCTGCCATGACAAATCAGGTGACCTTGCATACCAGGAGAAGCGCCTGGGACTCACCTCCAGTTGCATCTCTATGCAGCTACAGAAGAAAAGTGTGTGCCATAAGAGCCTACACATAATCACACTGTGTGACAACATGAACCTTTTCTGCTTGAATGTGGCAATTTACAGGGGTGGATTCTTCTAGGACAAGAGCAGCATAGGCACGACATCAGTGCTGTGCAGAAACAAGTACAGATGTTAAGAAGATGCATGTCTTCAGGATAAAATCTGCTGAGACTGAGAAAGTGGAGCTGGAATTTGTAGATTCTTGTTCATCCCTTTGCCACTCTAAGCCCCTGAACTACAGCTGGGTTTCAAATGGAAGGTATTTAGGCTTCTTATTGCAAGGCAGAGCAACTTTAAAATTTACAGAGAACTCCACAGTAGCAGCAAAATTTACAAAACTGGTGGAAACTCTTTTGTGGCTTTAGCAGATGGCTGTCGTTCAATAAATACATTGACTACCAAGAGAACTGATGAATTCCTGTCCCTTTCATTAGCAGAAGCTATATCATTAGATGCTAAGGTATTTGTGGGCCACATTTATCCCATGATTTTTGGGGTCAGTAAGGAAAAATAACCATAAAATACATCCCCGTGGAATTATTACAGAGAGATTTGCAATAATAGTTTTGTTTTGTTTTCTAGAATAATATCAGTGGAGCTGCCTGAAGATGCAAGACAGGTTGGCATTCAGTTCAGATGGTGGCAACCATATCACTCTTCTCAAGGCGAAGATGTGTGGGCGATCGATGAAATCATCATGACCTCTGTGCTTTTCAATAGCATCAGTCTGGACTTCACCAACCTAGTCGAAGTCACGCAGTCTCTGGGATTCTACCTGGGAAATGTTCAGCCCTACTGTGGACATGACTGGACTCTTTGGTGAGAAACTCATATTCTTTTCTGTTCTACTTTTGTTTTCTTTGTGTATTCATCTTGCTAAGAACCCAGTGCTTTCTGCAAATTAGTCTTTCTTGCAGATATTCAGAGTAATTGTGTGTCATCCTCATATTATGGACAAAAATACAGTTGCTAATCTAATTGCCATTAGCAGTAAGTTTTTACACCCTATTGCACAGAGATTTATGTTCGATGGGAACATTGAATGTAGCATTCTCTCTGCACAAAATATTTAAAGAATAACTTAATAGAAACAATTTAGAAACTTTTAATAATTTTAACTTAAAATACAATCATGGCTAATATGGGTACACAGGTTATGAAATAGCCTCTCAAGTACAGGCGCTGAATATTTTGCAAGTGATCAGCATTATGACATATGGCAATTATGCCTAAAATGTGCTGTATATATAGAAACAAAAGCAAGAAAACATCACCTGCCCCAAAGGAAAAAAAAGGCAAGAAAAGAAAAAGGAGTGAAAAACAAAGAAAAAGAAACAGAAAAATCTGTTAGGATTGTGTAAAAAATAAGCTGTTTCAGTAAAACATTAACCTGCTTCACAAAAATTAAATTCTGGAGTACATAAGCGTAACATTTGTAATTAATACAAGGGAAGCTCAATTTAATCTCTATGTTTTGATTAAAACTGAACAGTCTGATCAACATATGAATCCAGTATGGCTTTAATTGGTGTAGAAATATTTATTTGTAGAAAGTACAATAGCAGTAATTATAGAAAACCTCAAGAAAATATAAATAATTTTAGCGTCCCCATGGACACTCAGAGAAACACTGTTGGAATTTTATTAACAAGTATCTCTGAGCAATCTGATTTGACTTTCTGATCATCTGTCAAACTAAAAGGAGTTGGCTTAGCAGTAGGAACAACACCGAATGTGTTCTAGCGGTGATAATGAGGCAGTAGAAGCACCATTAACCACTTTAATAAGGACAAGGAAGGTACTGGCTGCTCATTAAAATGAAACAACATGTTAGGGCTCAAACTGTTTGCATCTTCCTCTTCAAAGAGCTGGAATGAAAGCCCTTTAATGACATTGTTTTCCCTCCGTTCTTGTAAGACTGCTTTATCATGGGGAGGGCGGTAGGTTATTTAAGATAGCAGTGGTTCCTCTGTTTTCCTCCTGTGACTCTAAATCAGAATCAAAATAATAAACACTAGGCTACATTCTCCATCCCATATATCAGCTAGGATTTGTAGTGCTCAGTCATAGTGGAAATGTTGAACATTCTTTGCATCAAGTAAAGCATCAAAGTCTTTGCAATCTTTCCTTACTGTTTATGTGTAAGTATTTTTCATTATCACTGGAAGACATGAACTCTATCCTTCACTGACCTTGTTTCTCTCCAGGGAAATCTTTAAACTTACACAAAGTCTGTGCAAATGGCTGCTAGTTAAATTAATTATTGTTGGCTTTTCCCAGCTGTGAGTCTATTTGGTTCTAATTTTCTTACTCATGACTTTCTATGAGCAGAGTTTGCAGCAGCACTGACACCATCCTCTTGAGAAAAGTCTGACAACTGCTTTTTCATTAGTAGAACTATGGTAAATATGCTATAAATCATTTTACAGCATGTCATCCCCAGGACCATTTTCACTGAATTGCCTTTATTTGTCTATTAGGCCTCCATTTCTGACTCAGAATCTGTAAATCTGAAATATTTATCCTTAAACTTGCATAAAACTGAGGAGGGAGATTTTTATTTTTGCTGAAGAGGAAGGTTGTTCTTTTCAATATTTGTCTTCACTTAGAAAAGATGGGTTTGTTGATATACGTAAGTTTTGAGCAAAGGTGATTTTTGGGTGTTGTATAATCGGCAATATCTGTAACAGTCACTTTATTTGATTATAAATGTCAACATTTGGTTTCAGATTGGTTCTGAGACTATATCACAGCAAGTGTATCGAGTATACTAAAGGACTCAGGAACACTTTTAAAATTAAATGTTTAATGACATACATTAATTCATCACTTCTCCAAAATGACCATATGCAGGCAAGATTTTGACCCAAATGCCTCTGGAGTGTTACAGACTATTCACAGACGCTTGCTGAAATGCATTTAAGTATTGATAAGGATGCTAACAATTACTTTTAAAAAAATATTAATCAGGTCACAAATAAACTAGCGTTATATTCAGTCAGATTATGACATTGTGATTTAACTCAATGCAACAGACAATAAAGTGTCCAGCTGTCCCTGGAGCAGCCTGGGGGAAGACTGTAAATTTGGCTCGTAATGAACTATCCTTACGGAACAACGTAATACATTTGCCCTACATCAGCTTGACCATTTACCTGTGTCTATAAAATGTTTTGTCTTTTAGATTAATTAGTACTCTGTAACATGCAGAAAGTTTATTTCAGGTAATCGACTTAATTAAAATACATTAATACGTTTAGGAATTATTTAGCAAAGTAGGTATGATGTGATGTAAAAAGACATAAACGTCTCCTGCCTTTGATTGAAACAAAGCTGGGGTTGGCATGAGAATTTGGCCATCACGTCAATATTCTTGGTCAATGCAGATTTACAAAATCAGCTGCATCCGTGTGGCTTTTCAGTATTCCTGAAAGTACCGGCCTTGAAGACATGTTAACTCTGGGGATTCCAGAGCAGTTTGGAGCAGCACAGATTGGCTGACATTGGCTGTGATATCATTCCCAGAAGTACCAATTAGTTGGCAGTGCTTGGAGGGAGAGCGATTGTTCTGAGGGCACCTATGGGTATTGTCTTTCTGTGCCTCTGCAGGTCTAATTATATACACGCTGGAAACCAACTCACAGCTACATATTTATACAAAAATGTAGCCTCTGCATTCTCATTTCTGAAGATTTTTTAGTTAATTATTTTAATGCCAGGGACATTACTCTGTCTTTTACAAAATCCAGAAATGTATTTCAGCTGCATGACTCCCAGAACAAAATAAATATTTGGTATTCCAGCAGAAGAGCATCCCCCTGACCACATACACAGGAGAGCTGGAGAGAAAAGAAGTGGCAAGTCAGGTGGAGCCCTCACCTTTAATGCTACCCTTGTTCAGCTGGAGGCAATTTGTGGATGATAAAGGACTTTGTGAACCCATAATGTGATTTCCTCCCCTTAAAAGAGCTTCTTATGGAGCATCACAGATTGTCCTCATCTTATCACTAGCTTCCTTTGTCACATTTTTTAATATCCATTTTAAAGAGCCGTTTTGACTTTAAAACAATGCTTACTATATTGTATTGTGTACAATATCCAGTGGCTGAGTTATTAAATGAAAATGAATACTAAACCTAAAGTATTTTAATCATGACCTGAATGCCACCAGTAAAAATTATTAGAGTTTAAGATTTTTTTCTAGCTTTACAACAGTAATATTGAATAGAGGGAATTTCTGTGGAGACAAAGACAAAATTAAACGTTTATTTCTTTGCACCTATGCTGAGTACCAGCCCTTCACTTGTCTTCCATCACTTTGGGGAAGACAGCTTCTGGGCAGATGCTTCATCAAACTGTTTAGTTTCAACTCCTTTATTCTGTTCAGATGAGCTTTAGGTAACTGTGATGAGTTGTGCTCAGGTTTATGTATGTAATGCCAAACCATTTTCCGAAGCATTGCTACATGTAACTTTCAGCTGATTACACTGCACATAGCTGACTGATACCTGAAGAGCCTGGTTGTACTGGCACAGATTTCCCAAGAGGCCTTTGGTAAAATTTTGATTTCCCACATGAGCTATGAAATTTCAAGCTGCATTGTAGAAATTAAACCTATGTCAGACTAAGTGAGCTTTAACTTTTAAATTTGCAGGGTTTTGTCATTTTGAAAAGTACAAAATAAAGTTTGGAAGAAAAACAAATCCAGGAATTATCCAAAAGAATTCTTCTGAGATACATTCAGTTCTAACTATGAAGCCAAAACCATAGGTTGCCAGCTGGACTCCTGATGAGTGTACATTATATCCTCTGCTCAACTTAAAATTATCCTTCCCATTGAGAAGAAAAGTATTGACAACACTGACTGAAAGAGCAAACAGCTGAGATACAGTTTTCCAAGCCAATTTACTGCCTTCTGGTCCAGTTGTCCATGACAGTGTCCCAGCAGCGAAGGGAATGTCCATCCACAGTCAGTTCGTGGTGCTGATTGATGCAACCTGGGTAGTTTCATTTAGGAAATGATGTCACAGAGAGCAAGGCCAGAGAGTAAAAGGAGCCTGGATCTCAACTTGTGAGGCATTTGGCTTAACTGCTCTCTCTGGAAAGGACTCTATAGAAAACAGTGTGGGTCAGTGAATTAATTTTAAAGAGTGTTAAGTAACGCTGACTTTTATTCCTAGTCCTTATACTGACTTTGTTGTGACCTTGAATTTTACAGGGGTAGAAGCTAATATGTTTTATTGTACACTACTGAACGCTTAGGATATCTTGTTTAAGATGATAAACTGTAACTTACTTGACCATAATGGCAACCTTGAACTAGATAATTCTCTTCATAATTGTTCCCACAGAAAATGTTGACACTGAAAGGACTACAGTGTTTCTGAAGACACTAATTAAACATCTCAAACTAAGGAGAGGGAGGGGATTTTCATTCTGCATGAACTTTCTTAAAAACACTCTGTTTCGAAGGCTAGTGTGCACGATGCAATGTTCAAGTTGTTATTACTACTTCCTTATACCTCTCTTACATTTGATTTTCTTTTTTCCTTTTGAATAGTGCATAGAGGAAAAACCTGTATTTAAATTCAAATTAACTTGTAACTTAAAACTATATGTTGTGTTACCATGTATGTGGCAACTGGGTACCTTGTGTCATATATGATGCTTAGTGTGTTCCAGACATTACTACTGACAAAATTATCTTCTCCAATACACTGGATAATATAACTCTTATATCAGTACATCCTGCAGAAAAGAAGCTGAGGATAAGCGATATTAATTCTGAAACACAGTCAAAAGTCCGTGAATGCATTGCATAAGGATCACTTAAAAATCAATGGAATGAAAAGACTATGTAATAAGAATATTTTAAACTAAATGTGCTGTAACTTAGCTGTCCAGTGTTTGAATGAAATTACAGCTGTTACTCTGACATGACCTCAGGCAATGGACACTCCTGGAGAATGAACTTTCTTTATGTTGGTCTTTCTGCATGTTATCCTTTACTTGATCCTTAATACAAAACGCATATAGTAAGAAATAACAGAATAATTCAGTGTTTCACACTCTGGGATACATCAAGGCCTTCCTGGTAATTTGCAGAAATACCAATGGGAAGATGCTTCTCTGCATGGTCTGATCCCACATGCCAATCCACAGAACAAAGAAAGAAGCATCACTGTATTTAACCCAGAACAATTCATAGTGTTCCCTCCTGAGTTGTTTTGGGGATGGATCCTGATTATTTCCTTACATCTCTCAGTTTTACAGGAGATTCAAAGCTAGCTTCTAGCATGCGCTACGTGGAGACCCAGTCTATGCAGATCGGAGCTTCATATATGATACAGTTCAACCTGGTGATGGGCTGCGGTCAGGTGTTTACTCCTCATATGGACAACCAGGTGAAACTGGAATACTCCACCAACCATGGCCTCACGTGGCATCTTGTTCAGGAGGTGAGGCTGGCAGCGAGGACCTTTGTCTTCCTTAAGCTCTGCTTATACAAAGATCATCTGAAATATACTTGTGGCATTGAACAAAGGAAGGTGTTTTCCTCATTCCCCTTTCTACAAAGAAATTCTCCGTTGGAATCAGTCAAAATGACTAATAGAAGTATTTAAACTGTTCTTCACGATATTTGGAAGAAAGGTATCTGAGAGCCTGAAACACAAAGTTGTGACAGGAATGGACCAAGGCTGAGAAAAGAACTGGAGCACGGTTAGTCAGAGATAGAGAGTAATGGCAGAGATCTTTCCTGTGCTATTGCTTTGTTTTTCAAAGCAAAATGTATCTACTGTTTCCTGGCATTTAAATGGATAGAAATTCTTTCTGCCCTTGTGCTCAGCCATTTCGTAAATGGAAAGCACATTCCTTTGGGGGATTGTAATGTAGAGCCTTTCATCTCCCATCCCTGGTTCAAACACAGTCCAGGGCTGTAATGACCGGCTGTTTCCCCATCTCTGCTAGAAGTGCAGATAGTAATGTTGGCTGCTATTTTCCCGTGTGGCTCAGCCCTGTCTCAGCACAAATGCGAACAGCACATTTGGCCATAATTTGTGCCTTTGTTTTCCCTCTTAGATGGTAAGCTGGAGTTTCCCTGGCCTTGGGGTGAACTAACCAAGGTCCTTTGGCTGCCTCTGAGCAGGTTCAGAGGGTGTCAGGGAACTTATCCTGTTGCCTTTTCACTGCCTGCTCTGTAGGTTCACAAAGGGATTTGAACGTCCAGTCCCGCATCTTCTATGAGCAATGAAAGCATTGTCCTGTTACCTTTTGCCGTGTTGTGTTTCACCACATTTATTTTGCTGGGCAGAGTAGAGAAATGGCAATAACTGCATTTTTAAACTTTGCAAATCCAAGTAATGCTTTCTTACCTTAAACAGAATTCAGAGGAAAGCTATGAATACTGTGTTTTAAATGATGTTCATGTCTTTTATACCTAGCAGGCATCATAATTATGTCCAAGAATAGTACCTAGTCGTGGGTGTTTGGGGTTTGTTCTTGCCATCAATGAAAGATCTGTTGCCTTCACATTTTAGTGCTCCTTTCCTCTCTCAGTGGAGCTGAGTTCAGAGAGAAGAACTTGCAGCCAAATCATTTTTCTCACACCGTCCATGTTGTTGTGATAAAAGAGTAATAGAGAAGGCTATTTGTAGTATGTTTCAAGGACATAATCTGGCAGATACACAAATCGCTAATTAATTAAAATGTTTGAAAGTTTTGTTTGCTTCACATGCATGGATCAGATCCTGCTTTATAAGATCTTTTAGAGGAGATGAATCAATGAAAAATGTTTGAAAATTGCTGGAAAGGAAACTAAGCCTTTAGAAAACCTACTGAAAAAAAAAAACCAGAACAGAATAAGCTATCAGAACTTAATACTCTAAGATATTTGAGCAGTACATTTCTCTGTAAAATGATATATTCTGTCCTTCTACATATTTAATATGTAACGATTACTACTTATTTTAACTATATAAATATTCTTAATTGCTTTATCTACTGTAGAGTACCACCGCTTTATTATCCATTTCTTAGCAGTCAAAACAGGCCATTTGCACATGCAAGCGTCTGTCCCAAAGGTCCTCCTTGTGCCTGATGCTCTACGTGGGCACAGCACAGCAGCAGACAGCAAAAGACTCTTGTAGAGGAGGAGCTGTGCTGCGGCACTAGCAGCAGAACGGACTTTCTGAATGGGTAGCTAGAAAAGGAACGCATAGATTGGTAATAACATTCAAGTGCTTTACTAATACCTCATGAAAACCATAGCACAAAACTCTCAGGTGCTGTTCTGACAATATATAAATAAATAATTTGAATATTGCAGAACAAATGGAGTAATGTGGAAACGTAGGTCTAGAAAACTATCAGAAGCTGGGAAAATGGACTGTGTTTATATTTAACATAAAAATGTGGTAACAATCACACTTTCTGAAAAGAAAAAAGAAGATTTTGGGAATAGACCTCTCTAGGAGTCTGAGTTAAATACAGGAAGAATCACAGAAGCAGGAAGGAGGAATTTACACCACTTGCTGTGTGTGTCAGAGGCAATACAGCTGCAGAGCATGGTAAGGGCCTCTGGAGGAAACTTCAGTAGACTGTCGTTGGGTGCTCCTGCATGGCTCTGGCCATTC
>NW_010126470.1:27901-85551 GCF_000699245.1 Pterocles gutturalis
CTGCAGATGGAGGGACTGGGGGGAACCAGCATCCCCAGGTAAAGCCTCCCAGGCAGGTCTCTGAAATGACTGGTATAACTGACTGGTAAATCGACTGTTGGTTTTTTTTTAAAGTCTGGAGATCACTTTTTCATAGTTATTCCATAGCGGACTTGCAGACTTACTCCATAGTCAGCACTAGATGCTGGGGTAAGAATATAAAAAAAAAAAAAAAAAATTGCACTAGACATCCCTAATGGAGGAAAACAAAACATTACTAGTCACTAATGCTAAACATACCTCTTTAAATGAGGCATGTAGTTTTCTCCTATCCTTAAGTGGACTACTGTTAGTTTTACAAGAAATTTCTCTGGATCATGCCAGGATTTTTCTGCTTTGGGGCCTTTCACTGCAACATCTGGACCCAGGCAAGATCCTGGTTCTGTGAATGTTTTACTTTCACTTCTGTTTCTAATTCTTCCTCAACATTAAATCTGGTTTTGAAATGTTTTACTCCAAGGAATGTCTTCCAAGTATGCCGAGCTGTCAGGAGTTTACATCAGCAAGTATATACCACTCCAGCGAATTTACTCAGTGGAGGAGAATCACTGTCCTTTTACCACAGAAGACTTGGTGAGCATTTCTTTCTTCTTTCTAATTTTTTGAGTGCAGATAATTTATCTACTTTAATATTGCTATGGCAGAGACCAAGTCCTCTGTAGATCATACTCAAGCTGGTGGGTAGGGTGCCAGGGTACTGAGGCTGACCCAGTTGCAGGTATTTAACATAAATAAAATGCCTTCCTCACATAATTAGAGAGTGGAATGTTGGTGAAGTCATTAGAAACTATTGTTTAGGATTGTTTTTAATACATACTGTGACTCTTCTAATAAAGTTCAGACCTTTTCAAAAATAGTGGCACTTGTTTGTAAATGCCCCATTGGAGGAAAGCTTTATTTGGATTGTTAATTTTTATTTTGCACATTCCTTATTGTTTACATCTTTAGACCAAAGCCTTGTATAAACAATAACTAATGATTCATTTCTGGGAATTTTTTACCTCTTGTTTCTTTTTATAGCATGTCTTCAAAAATAACATTCTCTTCTGCAAAAAAAGGGCAACAAAAATTACCAGAAAGCCCTACCCAATTCATCTTATTATAATCAAACTTGTTTTGCCTGTCTTAACATTTTTATTTATTTAACTAGATTATTTCCATTGTTTATTTTAAAAGCTTTATTATAGCATAAAAATAAAAAGTTGCATAAATCTCAATAATCTTCAGGGCTTCCTTCATTTAAGAATTAAATTATTACAGTTAGAGTTACACCTTGCTTATGTTTGAACTGAATCCATCACAGCAATTACAACGAGAGCTTGCTCAAATTAAATTATCATTGTATTTCCCTGTCCTTCATCATTTGTCTGCGCTCTCCACAGCCTCAACACAACCTCTTTCTATCAATCAGCCCTCGATGATACCTTCTTTCAACATATTGACCACTTTTACTGTACAGACAATATTCATAATTTTGTATTTACAGGCAAAACATCAGGGGCAAATATTGAATCCTTAAAGTGTATCAGGTCAGATAATACCAAATGGCACAAGTAAGTCTATGAATAACTCCTTTGTAGTTAGATTATAATGTATTAAATCTTACACACCATTATGTGCCACCAGCTGTAAAATCTGTGGCTCACACAGGCACTTTGGAGTTTAAAATTGTCTACAATTTTGCAGGATATACTCCAAAGTAGGCTGTTATTTTTAAATTTATTTGTAAGATCTATACTGCACATCAAGTTGTTATTATTATTTTACGCCGTATAGTTGATGTTCATACCAATGTTGTGGGCCTTTTTTTCTTATTAGGATCTAATAATAATTTTCCTCAGCATATGAGGTGATAGAAGCAAATAATTCCATTTTAATTTAGGAGACTGTGGGGAGAAATTATGATGAAATAATAGCCAGGTTCCCGCTTTATGCTGCACACAAATCATAACTATTTCACACTCTGTCTTGTATCTGAAGGGATTCCCGTCTTTTAGCAGAGTTTTATTTGTAATTAAGCTGCAAATTATCACTGAACATTACTTTGCTCTTCATAAAACACATTTTCAGTATGACTACGGCGTAACCAGGGTGAAGAAGAAGGATGGCTGCGTGTTCCCCACCAAAAGCAATCCGACACACCAGATGCATCTGGGCCACTTTCCCCTTCCTTTCCACCAGCAAGGAGAGGACTCAGGGCTCAGTTGCTCCTTTGGGTTGAGATTGGGAGGGGATTTTTTTTTTTTTTTTTCATTTTTAAAGCACACTTGCTGACAGAGGGCAGGTTTCTGCCTTTACAAAGCTGGGGGTTTCTGGAGATCACGTTGTGCAGAGCTCCTCCATCGCCCCAGCCGTGCAGGGGGCATCGCCCCAGCCGTGCAGGGGGCATCGCCCCAGTGGCCTGGCAGCGAACATGCTCCGTAGGGCTCTTCCTGGGGCGCCTTCCCTCCCTCTCCCCTCCCTTCCTCACCCACATGCTGCTGCAAAAAGCACCCCAGGGCAAAAGGTTAGTCATGGCCAGGAAGAACAGTGCAGAGGGTAAGACACAGGCCTCCTGCCTTCCCAAAAGCAGGGCGAGGGGAAGGGGCATGGGGGCCCTTCCTGCTGCCTCAGCCCCACCAGACAAGGGCTGCCAAATCCACAGCCTGCCCTGTGCTTACTGCTCAGGGAAACAAACTGCTGAAATGAGGAGTCGGGCTGCTTGGGGCCGGTTTTGTCCAGGCGAGCCCAGCCGGCAACCTGCCCATGCAGGGCCCATGTACCCACAGTTACCCCTCGGCAGGGCTGTGGCCTATGGGGCATGCTGCCCCCAGAACCAGGACCTGACATCTCATGAGCCTTGCTCTCACACCCCTGCACAGCCCCACAAGGATTGTCAGAGCTTTCATCCCTGCCTGCACAGCTCTCTGCTGAGGCTCTGCAGCTTGGGTGCAAGGGCAGCGTCAGGCTGCGGCACTGTGCTCGTGCCGACGGAAAATTGTTCATACCAGCACCTATTTCTCTTGTAAAACTTTCTGTGTGTGGTGGTATTTCTGCACGTCTGTAGATGTTCTGCATCTGGCAAGCAGGAGTTTACTAGGTCCCTGTGTTATCTGAGATTTGGGGTGTTAGGAAATCTGCTGCAACAGTGAGAGTTGTGTTGGGAGAAATGAAATGTACGCACCTGCTCGCTGAAATGGTATTGTACTTAAACTGAACATTGCTAACACTGATGAAAATTAATTTCAGTTTTATGGGAGGCATTTGCATATGAACAGGCCTTAATGAGATACAAGCAGCTGTCATTTGCTGACTTCATAAACAAATCAACACCTAATGACTGAATGAGAGTTTGGGGATAATTGGGTAAATGTAATTATGGTAACTCAGAAGGCAGAAATTATAATTTTATCAGCTACAAATTTGCATTAGTTCGTTAGGTTTTCTAATATCAGGAGAAAAGACAATGATTTTATTTTAAATCACATATCTGAAAAATTTTATAACAGAGCATAATTTCACTCACAATACATCTGGGACTCTACATGATTTCCTTGTGCTTATGTAAAATGTCACACAACAACAGTGACTTTTATTTGACATCAACCTGACTCTGATATAATGTCATCAGAAAGCCAGATTGCCTTCCAGTGGCACAAAAAAAAAAAAAAAAAAGGGGGGGGGGGGGGGATACGAGGAACTATGGAGGTTAATTTTGCTCGTAACAAAATGCTTTTGTAACTCCTTGATACTGCGCTTCCTAATTGAATAGGTGTCTGAATGGTGACTGTCCAGAAAGCCAGCATTTTGTCACTGAGAATGCAGCTGACACTCAGCTCCTTATTCTCTTTCCTCAATTAACATGGCTTTTTAAAAATTGTTGATTACAATTTTTAACAGCATAATCCTCTTAAGCTGTTGTTACCTTGAGGTGCAGAGCAGCCTTGGAAAGCTTTCAGAAACAGTGAGCAGGACTGGCTTTTCAGCGGTGTTGCTTTTGCAATTGTGAATTCAGCCTAACATGCGTTTCCCCTCGCCTGGAGAGGCGTCTGAACCCATGAGAGCTTTTTGCTGCCTGCAGCCGTGTAACGGTGGCCCTGCTTTCCACTGGGCTCTCAGTGACCTCTGGCTGGGTGGAAGGCCAGAGCAGCCCCTCACCCTGCTGCAGCTCAGGGGCCAAGGGATTCCTGCAGTGGCAAAGCTGTTCCCCAGGGGAGAGCTCTCTTTGCAGCTAAAAATAACCCTGCTCGCTAGGATGTGGCTCCGCAGGGACCGTCCCCAGTCACGCCTCTGATGCACACACCTCCGTTATAGCCACAGGTTCATCTCCAGGCGGCTACTCCTCCCTTCCTCCCCTTAAACAGGGGAAACAAATCTCCTGCCATCGCTGCATTCATCTGAGGGAACTTCTAAGGAATGAGCAGAGCTGAGCTCACCCTTAGCATGACCAGTAGCCAACGTCTAAGACTCGAGGAGGAAGATGGAGCCACCCCATCAGCATGTGGCTGTGTGCTCTGCGCCCTCCAGGGGCAGCTCCCTGCAGCCGGAGGGGACGATGACCTTCTCCAGGGAAACATTTTGCTCAGGTGAAACCCACACGAGTTGGCCTTGGTGTCAGCTCTGTGCCTTGCAGTGTGGGACCAGCCCTGGGAACAGCCCTGTCAGCAGTGCTGCATGGGGGTCTTCTCAGTAGGGTTTCAGGTGCGGCGCTCCCCTGGGCACAGAGGTGTGCCTTGTTATTACCTGTGGATGGGCTCTCCCCACTGCCTGTGTGGGGTGGGTGTGAGCCTGGTGTCCCAAAACCAGCCATGATGCCCCCACACAGACCCCCTGCAGGGACATTTGCACCTGACAGCAGCCAGTGAGGTGCAATACCCCTGGGGCCGCAGAGTCACCTTTACCTGCATGCCTTCACTAATGAAAGCCATTGGAGCCCAGCTGCGATGCTCTCCCTCCTGTCACCTGGACGAACAACATGACACAATTTCATTGTGCTGGAAGGTCATAGAGGTTTTTTTGCCTACTCTAAAACCTTTCTTTGGTTTCAATCTTGTTCCTCAGTGCATGTGAGAGTTAACACCAGTCACTACTGCTCTTTCCAGAGCACACATTCTCTGCCAGGGCTCTCTGCAGTGCCCTTGATGCTCAGTGGTGAACGTGAGCAACACCACCACAAGGAAATAAACAGTAAATAACTGTGGTGAATATTGGCTGTCTATTGTGCCTATGCAAGCTTAAGAAGTCCTTCATGTGGAGATTATTGGCATTGTGCACTTTTAATGGATAATTCATAGGTCTTGTAACATAACCCATCAATGCATTATATCCTGAGGGAGTATTTAATCGGCAGATCTGCCCCCATAGATTAGCTCTGCATGCTGTAAAAACAGAGTATTTTCAATATCAAGTAGGTACTTAAAGCAGACAACAAGGGTCATTTCAATTAAAAATCAAAGCCTTAGGAAGCTTCACTTGCTTTTTAAAAGAAATTCAAAATTGGTATTCTAAAAATTTCTCCAAGCGTGTACTAAAATAATTTCTGTGTGCTTGTATTATGTGACTGGATGGTTAACTGCTCTGCTGTACTGTCCATTTTAGATGCACAGGCCACCTCTGTATGTTTTTCCTCTTCCATACATGCGAGCATGTGGCTCAGCCACCTTTACAATATTCATTTTAACAGGTCATTCTACATAAATTTTGGGGGAGGAGAGGGGTTTTTTCTTAAATTAAAGTAACAGCATTATACCCCATGCCATCACTCTGTAGCCATATGGCTCAGAAACAAACTAGGAAAGAAGCTCCTACTTCTTCCAGCAACCTTCTGTTTGTTGTCGTCAGCCCACCTAGCTGGCCCTCAGCCAGGCACAGGTCTGTCCCAGTTTAACATCTGATTTTTAATTTTCTGCAGTCAGTGTTGATTTCCCTGTCCATCCCCTCCACAGCTCTGTGACCCGGCCTCAGTGCCCATGTTGGTCCCACCACCCCTTTGTTCCCAGACCCGTCACGCAGCTGGCCCAGCCCCTTTTGCTCCAGCATGATGAATGATTTCCCGTCTTTGTTTCACTTCAAGTGCAATAGTTTTTTCTTAATGTCATTCTGGCACGAGCATGAAGTGGAGGGTCCCTGCGCCCACCAGCTGGGAGCTGCCACTAGCCAATGCCTGTAACCTGTTGGATGTGTTCAGGTCGGCAGGGCAGCTTGAAAAGGCTCAGCAGTGACACTCTTCCCGTGATCCAGTTTCTTGCCCAGCCTTGTTGTTTGAGGGTGGTGGATATCAGTCTGAGTTTGGCTAGCAGGAGTCGCTCAGCATGGCAAATGTCAATCTCATATTGGACAATCTCCTAGAGGGCCAACATCAAGCACTTTTTTAATGGATAATGTCACCTGACTCCACTATAATAAGGGAAAATAAAGCTATTGAGGAGAAACTATTTGTCCTGGTTTCGGCTGGGACAGAGTTAAATTTCCTCATAGTTCACTAGAAAGGAGAAGCTACAGCAAGGTTTTCTGCTTGAAGAAGAATATTACAAATATCAGAGCTCAGTTATATATAGGCAAGCAATCTAATCCAATGATTCCTTATAGCAAACATGGGGTGTTACGGATTTTGTCTTGAGTAGTTGTCCAAGAGCAAGCTATTTGCAATGTGAAAAAAAATAGGTGCTATGAAACAGGATCTTTGTAAGAAACTGGTGATTGTAATGTCACCAGTGATATGCAAGCGAAATCTAGTCTAGAATAATCCTGACAAAAATAAATTTCTGTATCCAATAAAAAACAGTTAACTATCGTATAGCCAGTACTCAAGGGGGAGAAATGCTTACACTCAATAACTTAATTTCATATTTTTTTTAATAATAAATATATGAAGAAAGCTTTTTACACCACTTATACCCTGTGACCAAACATATAAAAATCAAAGTCATGCCATAGATCCATCTTTCTAGTTTTGCATCCTGTCACCCTCACAGAATGTCACGCAATAAAAATCCAATAATATTCATTGATAAGTTTATCTTATAATAATGCACAAAGTCCCTGTAACGTCTCTGCAGCCTTGCTCAGAAATGTCATTAATGACTGGAAAGTCCATTATATAGCCCTGTGCAAGTGGCATCATCAAGAAAGTTCATTTAGGAAAATCTGCCTTTGGTTGTGCCAGTCTTTGCAGACTGGGCTGATTGTGATATCAACTTACTTTATTTTTTTATAGTTGCATTTTACCTTTATTCCTACAGTTCTATAAAGAATCACAACTTAAAGCATTGTTATTGGTTTTAAGGTCCAGTGCCACACGTTTCCGCTGGAGTCAGAGCTATTACACAGCCCAAGATGAATGGGCCTTAGACAACATCTACATCGGGCAGCAGTGTCCCAATATGTGCAGCGGACATGGCTGGTGCGACCACGGCGTTTGCAGGTATAAAGCATTTGCCAGTTCCTCTTAATGATGGTCTGCTGATACATCAGGTATCCTGTTGTTTTGTGTGCTTTTTTTTTGTTTTGTTTTTGGCTGTTGTTTTTATTTTTAGATTAAAAGTTAAAAAATAAAAGCACTGTGGAGGGTTTGACCATTTAAGCAACATTTACAGCCAGTTGCTCCACATCTCTCTGTCCAAGAACTCATACTACCCTTGGGAGATCCAGGCACTGGAAGAGCTTTCAGTGGCACAGGGCTGCCTTGCTGCAGCTGTCCTGGTGACCCCCCCCAGCCCTTTGTACAAGGCCCCCCCAGACCAGCTCAGTGCTGGAGCCGTTTTGCTGGGTCAGACAGATGCCAGGGACCAGCTCAGCACTGCTTGGCTGCTGTTGTGAGATCAGGTGCAATGCAGTCAGTACAGACTACTGCCTGACAGCTTGAAACACTCTGGGCACTGCAGGGTTTTTTTAGAAATAAGATGCAGCTTGTTTTCAGTCATCCAGTTATTCCATCTTGTTTCCAGGATGCAAAATTCCAGTCCCAGAATTATTTATTATTTCACATCTAATTTTAAGGGTCAGTGGACTGTCTTAAGTAATTCTAAGTGTTAAATAAATCCTTTAAAACTTGTTACCTTTATGCCTCCTTCCAGGTGTGACTCAGGATTTCGGGGTAATGAATGTCAGCCTGAAAATCCCCTTCCTTCAACCATCATGTCTGATTTTGAGAATCCAGATGGCCTGAAGACAGAGTGGCAGGAAATTATCGGGGGAGAAATCGTCAAGCCTGAAGAAGGCTGTGGGGTCATCTCATCTGGCTCCTCGCTTTACTTCAATAAGGTACTAACAAGGGATGGGAGACTGAGAATCATAGAATCACAGAATGGTTTGGGCTGGAAGGGACCTTGAAGATCATTGAGTTCCAACCCCCCTGCCATGGGCAGGGACACCTTCCACTAGACCAGGTTGCTCAAAGCCTCATCCAGCCTGGCCTTGAACACCTCCAGGGATGGGGCATCCACAGCTTCTCTGGGCAACCTGTTCCAGTGCCTCACCACCCTCACATGAAAATACTTCTTCCTAATATCTAGTCTACATTTACCTTCTTTCAGCTTCAAACCCTTACTCTTTGTCCTGTCACTACACTCCCTGATAAAGAGTGCCTCCCCATCTCCCCTGCAGCCCCATTCAAGTACTGGAAGGCTGCTATAAGGTCTACCCAGAGCCTTCTCTTCTCCAGGCTGAACAACCTGTCTGATCTCTCTCAGCCTGTCCTCATATGGGAGGTGCTCCAGCCCTCTGACCATCTTCATGGCTCTCCTCTGGACTCGCTCCAACACACCGATGTCTTTCTTATGTCTTAAGAAAGGTCTGTGTCCTTCTTATAGCTTAAGAAAGGCATGTAGTGTGGGTTTGAATGGAGCATGATGTGGTTATATGGCAAATAAAAGGAAGGTGGCAGAAAGCAGCACACAGCGTGAGAAGTGCATTAAACAGCGCAGCTGTGCTCTGCAGGTAAAGAACAAAACAATCAAAAGAGATAGGGAGGGACATGTGCATTATGTATCGAAGAAACACCAGCTGTAATGGAAGGAAGTAAATCGCCAGTGTGTCGGGAAGCGTGTACATTCATACTGTCTTAATTGTGCATTTTCTGTTTTAAGACTCAGTTCTTTTTCAGCATCCAGCAGCTCCCATTTGTTTGTTGTGTACTGTTCTGGGCAAGGCATAGAGAAAGATTGGCTTTCCAGGTGACAGGCAGCTTAATTTGAGGTCACAGGATCAAATCTAGTGAAAAAACAACCCCTCCAGACCTCTAGAAATTGGTTAGCCTGTAGGAGGATATTCTTTGGTATAACTTGGATGCTTCACAGACAAAAAATAATAGAACAGGAAAAAGATATATGGAATTCTGCTAATTATTAGCGATTATAACCAAAATAAAATGAGATCTTTATGACCAGATGTAAGATTATGGTTGTAATCACAGATTTATTTTTTTATTGTTGCTCCTTGGGTCTAGTACTGGGTTTTGTTTTGTCCTTAATTGAAAGGAAGAGTATAAATGCAGCTATGTGCTTCTCTTTTAAAGGTTTGATCAAACTGCCACTCCTGTCATGAGCGCCAGATTAGTCCCAGGAGAATAACCCAATATGCAGCACTGTGTAATGGTGTGTTGTTTACCTCATTACAAAAATCTAACCCATCAAATAATTTTCAGCACTCCTACATAGTCTCACGTCCAGCTCCCCTGGAAATGCGTCTCTGTGCTGAAAATTTCATAATACACCAATCAGTGCAACTAGCTAATTGTGATAATTGGGTTTTTTTATATAATTTTCTTCTCTGTTAGATGTTTTTCCTTCTGGCTCAGTTCCTTATGCCGAGTTTCTCAAAGTAGTTTGCTAAATTGGAATTAACCTGCTATGATCTTTCTTCTGATTTCTGTTAAGGAGGAGTGAAAAACTAATTTAGAAATTCTTGGCTTTTTTCTATTGATCTCTAAGGGTTAGGTTATCATTCATTTCATGAGTAGTAGCAGTCTGTGTGCCATCAACAGAAGGTGGTTATTTAATTTCTTTTTAGATCTTTTTCAAGGCGTCTAGTGGCCATGCTGGTAGATAATAAAAAAATATTTTTATAGTTGCCCAACAGTTTTGTATTGTTTTGGAAGCTCATATTCACAGGCCCAGTTTCTTTGCATTTGCTCAAATAGACACTTTTTATTTGAATGTCTAATGTTTGCTGCCATAATCAATTACTGCTACCAGAATTAGCGTTGGCTTTGTTCTGCCGACCCCCTCTCTTTTGGTGTGCAGCTCATTTTAATCAATTGTAGGTGTGTTTGCAATACAGAGCTCTTTCAGTTAGCCCCTGCAATTCCTCTGAGGTTTTATGTCACTGGTGCCCTTTCTTAATTAACCTGGTTCTGTGGTTAACCCTTTGGCAGGCATTGCTGCTGGGGGGTGTAGATATGGAAAACCTCCCTGGAATAGTTTCACAGACAGAGCTTGATTCACTGCAGTATGTTGGGTATCCTCAGCCAGCTGGGACCCACCTGCTCATGGGACAGTAAGGGTGTTTGCATCTTTTTTATCCATTACTAGTTTGATTTGATGACGGTAATTCAAATCCCCATGGGTCTCCAAAAGAAGCTGTAAAAATAAACTATCAGTGTCACCTTGGCCAGTATGAACCACATAATTCAATGTGACTGTATCCTAAGTGAGTTTTTTGAGGCTCAAAGAATTCTTCACAGGTTTTAGTTGTCATTGGTCGTGTAAGCTAGCTGAGTTTCAAAAACACAAGCATTCAGCTTCCAGAAATTAGTCTAGCAGTGTGATGTGGCCTATTTGGCAGAGTCTAGAAATGAGCTATGGACCCAGGCTGTAACACCAGCAAAGCAGAATGTTCTGAGAAGGAAAGCAATAGACATTTATCTGCACGGAGTTTACCCTGAACTGGGTAGGAAGAGGAAAGAGGTGACAGGACTTATTTTAATCTATCATCTTATCAAAAAACACAGATGATATATGAAATCTTAGCTCGTAGATCTTATTACTTCTGTCCAACTAGATCATGCCACTTGCTTATCTCAAATTTGTCTGGAAATTTGTCAGGAGGATCATGGGTGTACAAGTGAGAAAAAAAGGGATGTACAGGGAAAAACATAAATCTTACTTAAAACATAAGCATAATTTTATAACTTAGTCCAGGTTTTCCTTTTTGGTACCTTTTTGTGCTTGGAGATGGACAGGAACCCATTATTTTTTAGGGAATTAAAAACAGTAGGCGTGTTGCTAGTTCTGCTCCATTTTGGGGGGCAGTGCCAGGTTGCAGCTACTTTTAATGAAGGCAGGAATATGATCCCTGCATCCCCTGTCCAGCTGCAGTATTTGGCTTTGCCCCACCTATAACACTTTGTGGCAGCACGGCACTGTGCCGGGGTAGGGCTGTGCCAGGCATGGGGTATGCGGATCACCTCTGCAGGGACAGTGCCTTGCCAGAGGAAGCTTATATCACATATCAATATCTCGTGGGCTTGTTGCTGGTCAAGCCCGCAAGCTCAGCCCCAAGCAGTGGGGCACAAGTGGAAGAGGGGAATGGGATAATTCCAGTTACACTAAAAGGCTTTTAAACCCGAAAGCTTTTTTAGCTGATTATGCTCTTCCTTTGCCAACATTCACAGAGCGACCATGTTGACCACAGTGTTGATGTCCAAGAGCTGTTTCCTGATAGAATTCAAAAACACCCTTGGAAAAGCTGTTCACTAAATTTTATGAGGCTATTTTTTCTCTCAGCTATGCTCAGGGAAACCTGAAACCAAATCCACAGGTTTTAGTTGAGAGACTCCTGGTTTACAACACTTACTAGGAAGAGAACCTGGTTTTGTGTAGGTACAAATCCTACTCAGGTAGGGCATGAAGAGAAAATGCCCCTCCCTTGTTCTGGTGTAGGAGGTGGGCTTCAAGCAACTGGTATTACAGGGGCTGAAATTGCAGATGACCTCTGCTCTTTGTCTTCTCTGAAGGTACTTGGGCCCTTGAAAGAATGAGATGAAACAGTTCAGTGGAAATTGTGGTGTGAAGTTGCATTGTTGTTGAAATCTAAGAATAAAAATTCTTGTGGGATCACACCAAGGTGATTAAGACATAAAGGACGGCCAAGCACAATCACTGTCACAGAAAAAAAGTCATGTTAACACAAAATTCAATGTCCTCCATGTTGTGCAATATTCATCTGTGTTGGACTTTAAATATGTCTCTTCATAGTGAAGGTGTCGTATTTAATACTATTTTCCCCTCCTCTGTTCTTCTTATTTTAGGCTGGAAAAAGGCAGTTGGTAAGCTGGGATTTGGACACAACCTGGGTGGATTTTGTCCAGTTTTATATCCAGATAGGAGGAGATAGTTCTTCATGCAATAAACCAGACAGCAGAGAGGAAGGTGTGCTGCTGCAATACAGCAATAACGGCGGTATCAACTGGCAGCTACTAGCAGAAATGTATTTCTCTGACTTCAGCAAGCCCAGGTATAATTTTGGTATAAACTAAATCCATACTGCATGAGTTCTTTTAAAAAAACAATTTTTCCATTTATTAAAACATGAATAATAGTCTCAAGTTATGAGGCTTAAAAGCCATAATTATACGGAAAATTTTCCAGGCTGCCACAATAAAGTCCTGTCGCTAGGGAGGAAAAATCTAATGAAAGTGGGCCTTAAAAAATCTGAAGTAAAACATAAAGTTTCCAGTCACTCACCTCCCATGTGAAACATGACTAAAATTCTAATATGTGCAAAAGATTAGCAAGCAAAGACAGAACTTGCCCAAAAGAGGTGTAGAAATTGCCATTTCCTCTGACTCTGGTTTCAGATCTAATGAACGTGTATTAATGTCACATATAACAAAAACTCCTTTAAAGAAATATTTGAGGAGAAGAAACCACATTCAGCATTTCAAATTTGCTTGTAAACTAGCTTGTCAGTGAAAATTTAAATTGAATTTGTCTGCATAGGTGTTAACATGATTTCCGTTCCCTCTAGTTCATGTCTTTGAATATGTAAATAATTTTATCTTCCCATCTTGTCATTTTGCATTGCAATGAACAATGTGTTCAGAGGGACTTCTGTAACTCAGCAAACTCTCCTTTTCTGAAGATGATTGAAGCACTTGGAAGTAAAAACCATTGAACTTTGTTTAGCCTCTACTTTGTCAAAATTACAGGACATATCCAACATAGAAGCTACATGCTGAAACTTTCATCACTGGACCATCCAATACATTATTTTTAGACAAAACATTTGCCCCTCTGAGTAACCAGGAGTGATGTTCCTTACTGAATACAGCTATGTAAATTTATTTTTCTGCTGCTTCAAATGTGGTCCAGATCTTATTTTCCAATTCCTTATTTCCTAACCCATAAATCTAGGAATCCTCTGGAAAAGAAGGTTCCCTGTAGCCCTGAACAATTGCTCCACTTCTCTCTGCCTAAGCAGTGAGTGAAGCAGGGTCCATGGTACCAAATAACATGTGGTGTAAGGAAAGAGCACAGAAGGGAAGAGTTGTATAAATGCATATATGTAAGGTGTCTGAAATAACACTGAACAAGTAACTTATTATTATACTTTTTAATGTAAGTATGATTAAGTTTGAAATGTTAACCTTTATTTGACATCACTTTTGCAAGGTGTTTCCCAAGTTGAATATAAAAAACTATCTGACAAGACCTAAAGTTATTTTATGAAGATCCATATAGCTAAGGGGAAATATTTTTATCCACAGCAGAAAACTCTGCCACATAATGTATTGCATTGTAATAGGAGGGTGTTTTTTTCTACAAATGTGACCAACCAGCAGAAGAGAATTAGAAATTACTTTTGCCAGCATATTTCACTGTTGCTTGCTGGCACATTAAGACTTGCTGGACATGGATCAGCTGACGGTTTAATTCAAAGCTGAATAGTTCAAATCAGTTCCTTATTATGCTAGGCAATGTAGTAATAGAGAGTAAAAAATAGCCATTGTCTTAAAGAGTTTACATTCTCCACAGACAAGAAGGACAAAGAAGGCTTCTTGATATGCAGTGTATAAATAGGTATCCAGATATCTAGAGGATTTCTGACAACTTCTATATGTAAGACAGAGACTGGTTTTCCTGCCTCTTTTCCCTGTTCAGAGGCATTTCTCCCATTTCTCTACAAACTGTGTTCCCTACAGTTCTTCTGAATTTCTGTTCTTCAGGTTTGTCTATCTGGAGCTGCCAGCTGCAGCCAAGACGCCTTGCACCAGGTTTCGTTGGTGGCAGCCTGTGTTTTCTGGGGAAGGGTACGATCAGTGGGCTGTCGATGACATCATCATTTTGTCAGAGAAGCAGAAGCACATCATTCCCGTTGTTAATCCCACTTTACCACAGGTAATAAGCAAGAAGACATCCCTGAAAAACAGGAACCATCCTCTCTGTTAGTAGACTTGTATTTGAATATAATTTTCTTAGAAAATATTTGGTGTATTTAAAGAAAGAGCTGTGGTGACTGCAGCTGTGTCTCTCTGTGTGAGAATAACCTGGGTCTTATTACAAAAACATCAGGCTCCTAATCTTTGCAATAGAGGATGTAATTTTGTATTTCCTCAAAAAGCCAAGACAGAAATTTTGGAAATTACAAATTTTTTTTAAATGACAAAATTTGAAAGTTGATAATTTTGGAAATTATTCTGAAGTCACACTGCAGGGTGATAGTACTTGTTGTTGCTTTTCTTTTCATTTCTAACAGAACTTTTACGAAAAGCCAGCATTTGATTACCCTATGAACCAGCTGAGCATTTGGTTAATGTTGGCCAATGAAGGGATGCCCAAAAATGAAAGTTTCTGCTCTGCCACCCCCTCTGCCATGCTCTTTGGTAAATCAGATGGAGACCGGTTTGCAGTGACTCGAGATTTAACTCTGAAGCCTGGATATGTCCTGCAGTTCAAGGTATTCCTTAAACATAAATACCTGCAGAATATCAGTAAAACTGCTCTTATTAAATACTTGCAAGATGTCACTGGGGCCACAGTTCAAAACAAGGTGATAAATTATACCACCACTGTGTAAAAAGTTGTGAAGAGCACAAGCATGAATTTATACAGTGTAAAATATCATGCTGGTTTTGAAAAGGACAGCTAAAACCTTGGTGCAGGAGAGCTTTTTTACCCCTCTGGAGAAATTTTAAAGCTGCTTATTCTTCAACACATTTCAAAAGTGGGTTGAAGTGACTGTCATTATGTTTGAGACAGTACTAGGAAATGCTACTGCACTGTCAAGGGAAAAAGGATTTATCCCATCTGGGGCTCCATGACTACAAACGCTCCAATGTAATTTGTGTACATTTTTTGTATTTTAAACTATTTAAGGTCTTACAAGCTGCTCTGTACTCCAGTGTGATTTTTTTAATATAATTTACTTTTATTGTGTCAATATAGGCTCCATTTAGCATTCTCTTCTTTAAAGGGCTTACAAAAATTTCAGTGGTCTGACAATACATCAGAATATGGGCTCCAAAGAAAGTGTATTTGTTTTGACAAGCTCTTGGTTCTGAACCCTAATCAAAATTTTATTGAGTTTATAATGAAATCCCATTGGTGAATTCTGGAGGTTGGTTGCAATGCAATTTTAATGAGCTCACCACAAATACATGGTCCTTACATAATTGGTGGATACAGACACTGAATAATTTACAAGTGGAATTATTAAAGAGATCAGATGTTTACAGGCAGCTTTTCAAATATAATTCCCACAGTTCTATAAATAGGAAAGTTAGTTAGAAATAATGGGATTTGTAAAATAATCTCATTTCATCTAGAAGTTATGCTAATTAAATGCTATGCAAACTGAGGGATGGCAGTACAATTTCTGAGTATTGCTTATAGTTTTATACCTTAAACTGTCTAAAACCCCAAAATATTCCAATACACAAATACCACTTACCCTGGACAAGGTGCTACTTGCCTCTTCACCACTTTCCCCTACCTCAGTGACTAAGTCTCCATTCTGTAGATTTGATCATCAACAGAAATTCAAAAATTGTTCAGTCTAAAAAAGCAATACTTAAAAATATTTCATATGCCTTCTATCTCTGAAACTCTTGGCAATGTAACATAAATATACAAAACATAAACATGTATCAGAGAACAGTGAGTTCTTCTTTATAAAGTCTGTTATTTAAGGCCTGAATTTATACTCCTCTCTTTTTTTTGAAAGCTTTTAAACTGGCCTGCACACAAATGTGCTAGTTCTATTTGCATGCTTTAATTTTAAACATATGGTTAAATGCTTTCTTGAGTTTCTGAAATTTCCATTTTAAATAGCTGCCTGGAATAATTTTGCATTGATAAACTCAAAGACGGTAATTTGTCAGAATTATTTCATTTTCCATGAACGATTTTGTTTTACATTTTACATTCTACAGCTCAAGTAGACTTTCTACAATAAAATAATGAAAACTAATATTTTACTGATAGCTTGAAAAATTAAATTGAAAAGTACAAATCAGCAGCTGATTTTTGTCTTGGTTACATTCTCATTTCACATTTTAATATATCTTTTTCTACTGCATCCAATTTTGCTCTGTTCTGTGGGCCAAAACTGTGGCGCCAACCCCCAGACATCATTCCTGTGAGGTCAATGACTAGGCTATGGTCAAGGCTCACAGCTCAGGGCAGGGGGGATCTGAGAGTCAGGCTGATCCTCTGGGCACATCAGGCAGACTGCAGATGGGATGGGTCTTAGAGGATACAGTTCTTCACACTCCTCCTGGGCCATGTAGCTGCACGGGCACAGTTTGCTGTTTGTGGTCCGTTATGCACCAAGACCTCTGAAAAGCTCTTTGCACATTTCAGTGTTTTGAACCCAGCAATCTCAATGAAGGAACAGTGGGAATTTTTTGCTGAGAAATGTCATATACCTGTAGTAAACAGACTCCAAGCATCAGTCACTGTTTGCCAGCAGGGTTCAAAGCAGGAGTTCAGAGAGCTAAGCCTCCCAAACTGAAAAGTCAAAGGTGGTTTGCAGCCAATAAATACCAATAACAGCGCTCATATCTGTTGCTCTGCTTTTTTGCAGCTGAACATTGGTTGCACTAACCAGTACAGCAGCTCAGCTCCCGTTCTGCTTCAGTACTCACATGACGCTGGGCTCTTCTGGTCGCTCGTGAAGGAGGGCTGCTACCCTGCATCTCCGGGCACGAAAGGATGCGAGGGAAGCTCCCGGGAGCTGAGTGAGCCAACTGTGTATCACACAGGAGATTTTGAGGACTGGACAAGAATTACTATTGTTATCCCCAGGTCACTTGCAGCCAGGTACTGTACACTGTAAACCAGCTATATCAGTGGTACCTGTGAATTAGCTGCTCTTCTTTCATGCTACATTAGGAAGAAGTTGCAAGCTGTGAATAAAAGTGGTGTTACAAATCAGCAAATCTGGGACAAATATAGTGTGCTCTCCAAAAGAGGGAGAAGCTTTCCATTTTAAAGGTGTCAGAATTGTCTATAAAACTAAATTACAAAGCAACAAGGAACCCAGAACATTTTAATTTGACATCAATCTCTTCATCATGGTGCTGTCTCTCTTTAGGTGTATGTTAGGTCAGAGGCACCAGCAAGAGAGTCTAAGTCACTTGATCCAAATAAGCCCTTTGAACAGGATTAATTTTACAGTTACCACTGGGCAATGAAACCCTAGAAGGGTATTTGAGCTACTGTGTAATGTGCCACTGAAGGTGGCCAGGACAGCTGAAGTCAAAGGAGGGAGGAGCAATAGGTGTGCTCATCTGCAAGTGCAACCTCAGCATCAGGTTAATAGAGATGAGAAGACATCAGATGGTGGAAGATGCAAATGAGCATTGAAATCAGGAGGCTTTTCTCAATCTTACTCAGATTTGGCTGAAGTTTCTCACACCCCTTGCTCACTGTCTTGCACTGTCAGTAAACTCCCCCCGGTTTGATTTGCTGCCTGCACCAACCGCTGCCTGCGCAGCCAGCAGCTGGCCCCCCGAGCCCCTTGCCATGCCCCACTGCCTCCTGCCTCTGTCCCCCCAGGCAGCTGCTCTGATGCTGTCCCTGGGCTTCAGCCCCATTCACCTGCCACGGGCTCCTCATCCTCAAGCCCCGGCACAGATTTTGAGTATGTGGCTTATTGTGTAGCAGGGGAGTGGTGCCTTTGCCATGAGGAGTTGAAATAGCAGCGTGTACCGTAACAAGTTTGTCTTTTCTTCAGTAATTACCCAATAAAAGCAGGTGCCAAACTGCACAGATCTGACACCAGCTGATTTGATTTACCCAAAACAAGCAGTGCAGAATCAATAGCAGCAATCTGTTTGGCATTATGTTCAGTAATGTGATCAAGAATAAGACGTTCGTGCTAATGCATGAAAAATCTAAGTGTTGTGAGTACGATGAAGGTCTCGGTGTGTTGAAAACTGAATTCGTTGTGTCACTTTGGAAATCATGGTTCATGCATTATCTGGAGAGTATCCCATTTCACCAGTTGGGCCAGAGCACTAAAACGATGATCATATACCTACCAAATCCCAGTGCATAGCAGGAAAGAAAGCAACAGGTTTATTATATTTTAGGCAGAGTAGCAAGGAGGATCTTAGTTAATCCATTGGATTGACAATGAGACTTTAAATCTGTTCTCCTCTCCAGAGCTCCTGTGAAATGATTCAGCAAAAAGTTAAAGACTGAAAATTAATAACCAGAATACTTTTTCTTCAACAAATTTTCTATGCAGTGGGTAAGCTGGAGTAACTTTGTGTAGGCTCACTGAAGTCCCTGGAGCAGTTTCAGTTATACAACTTAAGGGTTAGATCACTGTTTTCCAGGAATGTCATGTTGTCATCCAAGAATAAAAACTTAATATTTCTGTCCACATGTCCTATAGGACATGTTATTTGCTATTATTATTATTTTTAGAAAGTGGATTATTTTTTTTTGCATCCAAATTACTTGAAGGGTTTTTTACTCAGAATTATACAATCCCATAATAAACTCTGCATCACTGCCATTACTGATTTCCTTTCATAAGTACTGTAAGAAATGGAGTTCAGGGATTTTAATATGTAATTAGCAGTTCAGGTTGAACTGAATAGTGAAAGGCATCTTCAGAGTCACATCTAAGCATTCACTCTTGTTGATAAAACCACGTATCTCTTCTTTGCATCACACTGGTGGACACAGGCCAGAGAAATAGAGGAAGTTGAAACACAGCCAAAAAACCTGTGAAAAAACATCCTTAAGTGAAGTTGCACAAAATGTAGGATGTCAGAAATATTTTCCAAGCATCCATTTGCATCTTATTTGCAAATGTCAAATGTAGAAAAAGCTCCTTTTAATCTCAAGCAAGGAGCAGTAGATATTGAAGTTGGGAATAGTAATACCGTGCCCTTCATCATGTTTCTCTACAGTAAGACTCGATTCCGCTGGATCCAGGACAGCAGCTCCCACAAGACCGTGCCTCCTTTTGGCTTAGACGGTGTTTACATTTCTGAGCCTTGCCCCAACTACTGCAACGGTCATGGGGACTGCGTCTCGGGGGTCTGCTTCTGTGACCTGGGCTACACAGGTAAGACAGCCCTTTCTAGGCAGGATTACAGTAAGCATTGTCTGAATTAAAGCTGTAAATCTAGCATGTCGTTTTTCCTCTCCAATATTCCAGAAAAACATACGATGACATAAATTTCATGGGATGCCAAAAATTTCATTTTGTTAAATAAAATTCAGCACAGGCAAAACAGAGCAGCTGAAGGCAGCAGACACCGGTGATGTTTCTGGCAACCACAGTCTTTGAACATCACCATCTGTATGAATGGAAGGGACTAGCGATAAAAGAGAAAACAAAATAAAATATTATAAACTAAAAAGTCTGCTTAAAAGCCTTTGGATCATCTTCAAAAGAATTGCTGCCGTTTTTGAGTCCCCTGGCCATTAGATGGCATGGGACCAGGAGGGAACATATGTTCTGACAGGCCCTTCTGTGGAAAATTATGCTCACTTGTGGTTTCAGGGGCTTGTATGCTAAAAAAAAAAAAAAAAAAAAAAAATCAAAAAACCAACCCAAAACCAAAACCCCCCAAAACAATATGTGATTGACACAACCAGTTGCATTCTGCACTTTTTTCAACCCTCTATACCAGCAAAGCAATAAGCTAACATCTTTTGTTCGATTTGTTTAAAAGGAAATAAAAGGAAATACATAAATTTACATAAAATGCCTTATCATGTGTCTGTTTTTCACCCAGTGAAATAAACCATCTTAGAGTTTAGAGGAAGAGGCTTATTCTGCCTACAAAAACTTGTAAAGCAGGTTTAAAAAGGGATAATCCTGTCATCAGGGCATTTTCTTAGAAAAATCCGGTACTTTCTCATATGTGAATATAACAGAACCATCTGCCAATGTACTGTATCTGACCTTTACTCTCTTCAGCACAGTTTCACCAAAGCATCTCCCATATATTTTTTTTTCTTGAAGCATCGCATGGAACCTGTGTGTCTAATGTGCCTAATCACAGTGAGATGTTCGACAGGTTTGAGAGGAAGCTAAGCCCTCTCTGGTACAAGATAACAGGAGGTCAGGTTGGGACGGGCTGTGGAGTGCTCAGTGACGGAAAATCTCTGTACTTCAATGGACCTGGCAAAAGGGAGGCGAGGACTGTTCCCCTGGACACCACAAACATCAGGTCAATCCTCAGTGCTGCTTCTCACAATTGTCTGTGTATTCATGTTGTTTCCTCTCTGCTATTAGAAGTGTAGATGTGAGAAGGTGGGAAATGTTTTTCTGGTAACCGCAACCTGTACAAGAAATCTTAAAGGCAGAGAAATTACTTTTTTGTTCATTCTGGTGTACTATATCCTTTATTTCCTTTTCCTGAGAGAGAATACTTAGGTTAGAAACAGTAGAATAGCAACATTAAAAAAATGTAACTGTTTATCTTCTGAGAAGATGGTTTGCATTGTATGCTAGATGGAAAGGCAAAAGAAAATGTGGTCTTGAGACTGCACAAAACCTAAGACTCTCCCCATAGATGGACAGAAAAAGTCCCTCCCCCAGCTGTGTTGAACAGCAGGCATGGCAATGGCGCAGCAATGAGCTGTTGTTTACTTCTCAGATATTGTGAATGAATCCACGTGTCAGAAGTGTAAAAAACCAGAATGTGAATTGTTTTTGTGTAGCCAAGAGGCTAACAAGCCTTCACCTCTCTCCCTGCTACCGCTGAATCCTCTTCCACTGGTAGCAATTATCCTTTTTGTCTCAAATTGTCTAATTGATTAACCTAATTGGTATAAATAAAGGGCTGTTAATTCTAACCATTATTTAGCCTGGAGTGTGCGGATGCTTTGTCCAGTCTCATAAGGAACCTGCACCTGACAACTTGCCCACCCTACAATTATATCAATTAGCTCAATAAAAGATATTTCTCCTGACAAATACTGCTCCAAGAGTAAGTAATGCCCTGATCTGCTGCATTATTCTATTTGTGGGATCACTCAGCAAAAATTTGCCACAAGTCACTGCTGCCGCTCTCCAGCTCAGCCAAGTGGTGCTCCTTAGGGCAGTACGGGTGCTGCGGCTTGGGACATCCTTAGCTGCTCCCCAGCACCGAACGGCACAGCACCAGCTGCCTTTCCTCTGTCCCCTGCGTGTCTGATGAATACATGAATTATTTATATAATTATGTAAATTACTTAATAATTCACTTAATTAATTGTTTGACAAATAAGCTTTGGACAAGTACATGTTTGCACTGGACCTCTGGGAAGATCTGAGTGTTTCTTTTCTGTTCCACCGTCTTTTTAAATCTTGTGTTATTAATCCTGTGAAGTATGATATTGGAAGTAACCACATCATCAAGAAGTCCATATTCAAACAGTATTTTTGAGTTATTCCTTCCTTCCTGGAGAAATTTTTTTAAAAAAGAAAAGGATATTCTTTAACTTTGAGATTACCTTGAAACCACTTTAAAAGCCAGCTATTCATATTTATATCTTTCCATTTTTATGGAGTTTGAACCATTTTAAAAGCCAGAATACGTTTTAAAATACTGAGCAATGCCCTTTCTTGGCTTTTTAGATTTATCACTACTTCCGTTTTGCACAAGAACATGGTCATCTGATGTCTTAAAACTGCCCCAAGAATGTAAATGGCCAGAGGGACACCTGATAAGAGCAACTGAGATCCCTCTTCTGAGCATGCGCTTACTGTGTGAGCTGCAACTGATCATTTTGTAAAAACAAATCAGCATTTTTTTTAATAAGCATCACAGTAAGCAGTTTAACTACCTTGAACAATTCAAGCTTGAATCCCTGGGCAGAACAGACACACTGGTCATCTCAAATACAAATGGGACTGACATTGATTTTTTGGTTTCTTCAGCCACATGTGTGCTCAAGAGTTGTATCCATCTCATGCCTTGACGAGAACATGGACATCTTAGATTACAGCAATTACCCCAGGCTGCTTTTGTGTTCAGCTACTTCAAAAGGGCAATGCAACTCATCCTAAAATAGGGCCTAGCAAAAGCCAGTGCTTTGTCTTCTGGAAGCAAGTATTTTTTTCATTAATTATAAGGCAACCTGGGTTGCCTTATGTATGCCCATGTAAAACTTAGACGTTCAGTTTCAGACACCTTGCTTAGAACAGCTGTATCCCACTTTAATGTTTGATACCATCTGTAACATTAACTGGGTCTTTTTTACTAGAAGCAAAGGCAGACTAAGTTTGTGAGAGTGTGAGGGGTTAACTGAAAGACTCATACCCTAAAAAGAAAATAATTCCTCAGCCTAGAAATCTTTTTCTGTTATTTCAGCTAAAATTAATGTCACTTGAAAAAGGAGAACAGAGGGAAACACTTTTTCCTATGTTGGTATTACTTTTTGCATTCAGTAATACCTTGCATAGAATTCAGTGTCTTATTAGGGGTCATCTTAGCCCCTGCACAGTTATCTTTTCCTTGTGCGTGGGTTTTTGGTTGGGGAGTTTTGGTGGATGAGTAAACAGAAGGAAAATGTGCCTTGATTAGATATATGGATTGAGGGTTGTGAATAGAAAGGCTGAAACTCCTGCAGTAGTTTTTTAAGCTTCTTGTTTTTCAGGTTAATAGTGTTTTCCCAGACCTTTTAAGATCTTGTTTCATTAAATCAGGCATGGAAGAGCAAAAAATTGAAAAACATTGCAAGATATTAAAGTTTTGTTTTCATTCTGAATTGCTGCAAATGTGCCTATGCGTATTTCCTATCATCTTGCTTCGATTACAGCTTTTTGTATGTAAAGTGTAAATTTTATGTAAGGAATTTAAAGATTTTTTGTTCTTTTTTGTAAGAAGTACAAAGACCCTTTTCCCCTTCACTCTTGTCTTCCCAGAGGAGCAGAATCCAGGGTGGCTTGGTGTTCCCAGTTCACTCTGCTCCAAAGGGGCTGAGATTTGCCAGCCCGAGGTGCGTGGTGCTGCTCAGGGAAGCAGCCCAACAGGGCACCGCCAAATGCAGGTGTCATGCTAAGAGCATTTAAAACTAAAACTTGCTTCCTGAAGCCAATGATGGTAAACAAGCACTTGATGTTTAGCATATACATTGTGCTATCATAATCTTAGCTTTGTTTTCCTATTGTCTCCTTATTCCATTATATGATTGTCCATACTTTTTTCACCAACATTAAGAGAATGTCACATAGCACTACGAGAGCTGCAAGTGTCAAAATTAATTTCACCTAGACCATTTTTTGCCCTACACTGCAGAAACCCTCTGGAGTCTCTCCATCCCTTTCCTTTTGCACGGCCCAATGTGACAAAGGCAGAATTTCACCAGCAGTATTTCCATCCTCCTGAATGTCAGTACGATACCTGGTTGCATTTTGGTTACTGATGAGCTACTGCCTCCCATTTTGATGGCCTGTCCCTTATGACACTCTTCACTATCTGTTCAGTGAGAGCATTTGCACACAGTGCCTACCTGGCAGCTAGATAAAAACCATGGAATAAATATATATTTTTCCCAAGCGGTGACATCTGGCTTGTTAGCTCCTGTCTGCGTTACAGACTCTGTTGCTAATGACTGTGCAATCATCTCAGAGAGCTGTTCTGAGTCAAATGCTTACAGATCAGATGGGCTGATTCACCCTTCTGTAGAAAGGGATTTTTTTTTTGTCTTTTGTTTTTGCTTTTTACTGATCTTTACATTTGGCAAGCATAAAAGAGAATTTTATCATAGGATTGTAAATATTTTCACCTCTGAGACCACTGTCGTGTGTTTTATTGCCTGAATACTGTCTCAGACAACAGCTGCATCAAACAATAGGACCTACCTGGCTAAATACTGTTATACTCTGAGCCTGTCTCTTCTTGAGCTATCTATGGGGCTGTATTATGAATGAGACTGATGAGTATATTCTGGCTTGTCCTAATCCCTATGGATATAAAAAACATCTCAGGAGATAATGATTTTGATAACAGAATTGGAGTGTAGTCAGATTTAGAATGAGAAAAGGAGCATGATACTGTGTATGTAGCAGTGGGTGAGGGAAACCAGAGTCCTATCTGCATTGTATTGGCTCTGGCTGTAGTCCTGTGGCTTGTCTGTGATTTTACTATGTCACTACAAATTACGACTGAATCCCCTAAATTTAAAAGAGCTATCCTTGTAGGGAATTATTCGAGTGACAAATCAAGCCTTGTTTCTTCACACTGAGACACAAATTCACCTCAAAAATAGTATTTAAAATTAAGTTATCTACAAGCAGTAGAATTAATGAAACCTAGTTTCCTTTAGATTTGTGGGGTTCCCCCCGCCCCAAGCCCCTGTTTGGCAATAACCCCACCTCACCCTATGTGCTCCATGAGGACATCCTCACCACAAGGGACAAGCAGTTGCTTCCCCAAAAGATCACATCAGTGAGTACTCCATTAGCCATAACACAACAAGTAGGCATCACCCTAAGTCAAAAACTGGCTAGGAAATGAGAAGGAGAATGGCTTCACCGACTTTGTGGATGCAAAATCTCATCATGGGGACAAGTTCAGGTTACCTGCTCTGTTCAGGCACTCTTTTTGGGTGTCCAATGCAGACAACCTGTGAAGAAGGTGTAGATGTGGGGGCGATGGCATTTTCAGTCATCTCAATGCTCTTTGCATTATTTATGACCAGATAAAACTCAGATAAATGTCAGAGACATGCAATGAAATTTGGTGAGTGAGCAGCAGGACATTAATTGAAATTAACTGCTGTTATATAGCACAATAGTGTGCACCTAAGAGGAAATGTTAACTACTCTGACACAACAGACTCACAATTAAAAATATCAGTTCAGCATGGATACCAGAGCATCACTGCATAATGGGAAAAAAAATCAACAATATTTTGGAGCACAAGGATGCGATCATTATTAATACAAATACAGCTAAATAGGGATATTCCAGGGTAATCCAAAGTTCTGTCAATAAAACCAGCAATTCTCTCAAAAGGGATGTTGCAGCTTTAGAAGTGTTGCAGAAAATGGTTATGGGAAAAAATGGAGGACATGGAAAAACTTTAATGCAGAGAGAGATGAAAAGGTTGCAACTGTTTACAGTAGAAAGGAATAAGAGAAGGTAGGGAAGTGATAAAAACACTCACTACAGGGAAGGCTGCAAGAAAGGCAGATCAGGAACACCTTTTTCCCCCCATCTCATGACGTGAGAACAAGAGGATATTCAATGAAATCAAAATGTATAGGTTCAAAATTAAAGGGTCTATGTCACAAAATGTCCCATGAATGCTTTTCACTGAAAATTGCTTACATCAAGAATTTAAGGACCAAAAAAGGGATTTGTGGTTTAGTGAGAATATAATAATTCTGTTAAAACTCGTGTATTGTATTTTAAAGCTTAAACCAATTTCCAGTTAAAAGAGGTCAAGGTAAGATCTGATGTAAGTGAGCAGATTTGCCTGCTTCAGAGATTTTCCATCTTTGTGTGAAAGAAGGAAAGGCTAAATTCTGCTACTCAGACCAACAATACATTTCTTAGGCATGGGATCAATAAAACACATAATCTTCTTTCTGGGGTCCTCCACTGTTTACTATGACCATGCTTGATTTCACTAGGACCATTACCTGATCAATAAGGCTGAATAATGACCTAACTGAAAATGCCACATTAGTTAAGAGAGGCAAGTTATCCTGACTGATCTTGTGCTATCAGAAGACAATTACACTTCTACCCTGTTTTTTTAACAGGCTAGTTCAATTTTATGTACAAATTGGAAGCAAAGCTGTTGGTAACTCCTGCAACAGACCAAGAGCCAGGAATGAAGGTAAAGCCCCTTTTCTTTATAATAAGTTTTTTGTATTTTGGGTCTTGTACAGTGTCTGCCTTTACAAAATCAAAAAGATTGTTTTATTTTTAACATAAATTGATTACCTCTTCAGTTTTCATAAAATGGTGTAGAAAACTATTTACTTTTGTTCCACATCTGTATTTATACTTATTTCCACCAAACCTAATGGTGATCTACCAGTAGAAGTAACTGTTGGAGCTGTGATAGTTTAAGAAAGACGGTATTTACAAGATGAGCTGAAATAGCTTTAATTAGACTACTTGATAGTGTTACGAAACAATTAAATTTACAAGTACACAGAAGTTTCTTCAGGTCTGAAATAAAAGGAATAAAATTCAAGTTCAGAATAGAGCAGGCAACTTCCATTTCTGACCTGAAGAAGAGTTGCGTGCCTGAACACTTGTTCAGCTTCTCAACTACACAGTGGATCTAATGAGAGATTGTCTTCAAACCCAAGCTCATTAATGATTTACCTGAAATGCAAAATTGTAAAGCTGCAGCTGAAAATATATTGGTCTAAAGAAATTAATCTCTCCCAGCTGTGTCCTGTCTTATTTTACCCACATGCTTACAGTTATTGGGGTGGGGGACTGATATTTGTGTTTGGGAAGGATCAGCAGTTTTGGGAGCACATTCCCCATGTAAAGTGGTCTAATTGCATGAAGACAGACCACTGACATCTGGTGGATGAGAAAGCTTCATTCTCCTCTCAGTATAAATCATTTAACATCAATGGACTGTTTCCTGACATATGGTATTTACATCGATATTGACTCACAACTGTCATCTTTGATTTTCCTCTCATTTGCACCAGTATAAGACACAAGAGAATCTATTGTCTTTGAACATACTCCAGTATAAAAGAGTTTTAAGAGAAAAAATATACATAAGTCCTTCTTTTATTATCCCCTTTTATGAGCTCATAAGTGACCTCACAATTCTGCTACATCCTAATATTTGCCATACTGTGTGTTAGATATGAAGACTGTCTAAAATTATCTAAATATTATGATAATTAACTTCTAAGGATGTTGTGAGCTAGCATAGGTAGCATGAGCATTGTGAACTACCCACGTTGGGAGCCCAGCTATCAGAATTACAACTTAGTATTCCACACAAACTGTAAGGATACCTGACATGAAATAAATACTGACTATATGAAGAAAGTCACATTATTCCTGTCCTTTCTGTGGTACAATCCTAGTTTCATTGAGGTTGTAAAAGATCTGATCCTTTGAGTTTGGTGAAGACAAGCACGATAACATGTGGCAGCTGGCGAGCCCCTGTCACCTTTGCAGTAGGACTTTGTCCACAAAATGTTTCTGGACCAGGAGATGCCAAAAGGATAGGGGAGATGCCAGAAGTCACATGCACTGGTCAGGGGCTGGCAGCTTCTGAGTCCAGGCTGAAGAGTTGCCCCCCTTTGCTCTGTACAGTCAGACTAACTGCCTTTCTTAATTTTAAATATAGGGCTTGTTGTTCAATACACAAATGACAATGGGATCACCTGGGATTTGCTGCGAGAGCTGGACTTCATGTCGTACCTGGAACCCCAGGTTGTTTCGATAGACTTACCTCGGGAGGCCAAAACCCCTGCCACAGCTTTCCGTTGGTGGCAGCCACAACACGGTAAGCAACACCATCCTGAAAATTCATTAAGCAGCTTTCTGCAACCCACATGTCAATGCTTCTCAGTATGGACATGGTCTGCAGAAACCTCAGCTTACCAAAAACACAGTATGGTGAACAGCTGGGTGATGTGAGAGCATATTTAGGCTTTCCTCAGACACATTGCAGCCAGTATTTTCTTTTATAGCACCAAGCAGAATAGTGGGCTTAAGAGTGAAATTGTTTAAGAGCTAAGTTTAAACCAAAGATGCTGAGAGATAACAGAAGAGAGGGGAAAAGAATATTACTCAGAAAAATCCGAAGACTAGAGGATTTACCTGAGTATAGAGTGACCTGGGATGCAAAATGGCTTACACATTTTATCTCATTTTTTCTCTATTTTGGAAAAGGAGGCATAACTTGGTCTTGAATCTGCCTACCTGGTGGCTCCCATCTCACTGTTTTAACATCTCCACACTCCAAAACAGGCCCCTCATCGCCTGCCATTTCTGGTGTCCCAGTGCCTTCCTCCCGTGCCTTTTGCTGCACCTCCAAAGCCCACTCAGCCACTTCCCACATACTCAGCTGAAAGTACAACACTGGTGCTGACTGATACCTACAGCCACTGTGAGAGCTCCCACCTTGCATGGGGGCACGTTGCCACAGGACACTGAAAGTGTCCTGATTAAGTGTCTCACTTTTGTGCAAGGCAGCAGCTCCTGGACCCCTGCAGGAAATGTAAAGTGATAATCAGAAATATAGCAAAGTACATTTTAACAGCAATTCCCTGGGGAGAAAAGCACATGGTGTACTTTCAAGTAATTATGGTATGCAGCTTCTTGGACATCATTCATTATTTTGATGGCTATTAGTACATTTTCTTACAACGTACATGCTGGAGCTAATTGTCCTCACTAGGCAAAAGAGTAGAAAAAGCATGAGGGATGTGATTTCGTTAAGAAGCCAGTTCATTTGGGAAAAGTGCTGAGCAGCAACTGGTGCACCACAGACCACCATTCTGCCACGATCGTTTGCACTGGTGAGTGGTACGATTTCAGACCAGTTGCTCCCTACCTGGGTCCTGCCTGTGGCCACTTGCTCTGGAGGCACCTGGATGACATCTGTCCCTGTTGAGAGTGGTGTGGTCACTCTAAGACCACTGGCAGTCCTGTAGCTCCTAGTAAGAGGGAGAGTTTATGACTGGAGGTTGAAATACCACCTTCCATACCAGTACCCATAGGTGACAACCACTCCTCATTACAGATATTAGCTCCTTTGCAGACTGTCTGCCATAAATCAGCACAGGGTGGCCTGCTGCAAGCTACATTTCTTACAGTGGCAAGACAAAAGTCCTGGCACATCACTGCAAGCTCAGAATTTATTGTCAAGACTTTCCTTCTCCTGTAAGGGCAGTGATTGTACAGTAGGCTGACATTTTCAGCATGCCAGTAGAAAGGTGAATTGAAATGAAGGGCTGGAGAAATGGGCTGGAGATGATGGTGAGCTGGATGCCTGTAGGCTGGAAAGCAAGAGAAGAGAGAAGAGCAGTTTCCAGGAAGGAGAAGGTGAAGAGCACTTTAGTGAAAATCATCTATATCAAGAGCCTTCAGCATTTTCCATTATGTATTATCTTTTTCCATACAAAAAGTACTTTGGGAACTAGACAGACACCTTTCTGGTGTAGCTCTGGGCAACAGCAGGAAGGTTGTGATGTATAAAATGAAAATCCCCAATCCAGGGGCTCAGGGAGTGTCTCATTCAAACACAGGGAGAGCATATGATGACAGAGGCACTGAAGCTTGAGAAACAAAGATGGAAATACCTGTGTTTATCTGAAATAGAAACATACTCTAGAGTCCAGGTTCATCCTTGAGCATGTTTTAGTCTTGTTTAACAGTACTCAGTCTATGTAACTGAGCACTGCTCACTGGGTGAACACAGGATATGGACATAACAAATAACTTACAGGGACTCCACTAACCTGCTCATTCTGCTTTTTATAGGGAAGCATTCAGCTCAGTGGGCTTTGGACGATGTCCTTATCGGGATGAATGACAGCTCTCAGACTGGCTTCCAAGATAAATTTGATGGAACTGTGGATTTACAAGCAAGCTGGTACAGAATACAAGGAGGTCAAGTAGACATCGACTGCCTGTCTATGGATACAGCTCTGATGTTCAGTGAAAACATTGGTATGTGTCACCAAACATTGCTACATCTGTATGAGTCTATTTTATAAATTATTTGTGGGTCAAGTTTTCACAAGATGGGAGGTGGAGACATATTCAAGTACGCAGTAATCTGTAGGGAAGAGGAGGCTGAAAAAAAGTGAAAATACAGATAACAAATTTGAATGACAGTACTGAAAACATATGCATAAGTGTATTTTTTTGTTGTTGTTTTTCTCTGTTTTCTTAGGAAAACCTCGCTATGCTGAGACTTGGGACTTCCATGTATCAGCCTCCACTTTCTTGCAGTTTGAGCTGAGCATGGGTTGCAGCAAGCCATACAGCAATGCCCATAGCATTCACCTGCAGTATTCTTTAAACAATGGGAGAGACTGGCACCTGGTGACAGAGGAGTGCGTCCCTCCAACTATTGGCTGTCAGCAGTACACCGAGAGCTCCATCTACACTTCAGAAAGATTCCAGAACTGGAAAAGAATTACTGTCTACCTCCCACCCGCAACCAAGTGAGCACTTCTATTCTGGCTGCTTAGCATGATATAAATTTTGCTGATCTAATTTGAGCAAACATGCCCCAGCTTGGGAATTTTCTGCATGTCTTTTAAATTATTAAATGTGTGTTATCACGCCATTGGAATTTTAAATTTCACTTCCAAATATTTCATCAGATATAACGTGAACTGCAGGAACTTAAGGAAGTAACATCTTTGGATGAGTGAATTCTTAAGTCTTGCCTACAATCTATGACAGCAAGAACAGGAAAAATTTTCTAACATTTACCCAATACAAAGCAAGAATTAATGCCCTGACCCAGCCTTTCATATAAAAGTATTTTCTTTCATTGCATATAAGTTGTCATCCAACATTTAGGCATATTAGTCATGGCATTCAGCAAGTCAAAACGCGTGTTACTGGATATGCCATCTCCATCCTTTCGACCAGGAGGAGAGTTCTGCCTGCATCCCAGTGATATCACACAGTTGTAAATGGATGTGGCAGATATGCTGGCATCCATCTCTCTGAATAAGACCATGCTCTAGTTTAGAAATAACAGATGATGATTATATTGCTTACCGTTATACTGGACAGTTCTGTAATTCATTAAAGCACCCTACACATTACCTCTGTAAATTTCACCACCCAGAAAATACCATGGTAAAAATGGACACACAGTAAATGAAGGGACTGGGGTTCACATCTTGGTTTCTAATTCCATAGTTGGCTCCAGAGGACCATACATCTTCTTCCAAAGAATCTTCTTCACAAATATAATGATATCCTGATCCTGTCAAAGTCTGAGGGCAATTCTCTGTGCGTTGTCCACAGCACATTTCCTGCCTGACCAAATGCAAGGTGATCTAACTTGTAGCATTTCGATAGATTTTTTTGTCCAAAATATTTTCCTCATCTGAAGATAGCAAGGCAGTCAGCAATCACAGCAGTGTGTATGCATGTGCATGTTTGTACATATATATTCATACATTGTTATATATATATATATGAACATATCTAATAATTGTTTTTTCTTTACACAACACTTAATATAAATGAACTTTCATTACTTCTTACTTTACTGAAGCAGTTGTATTGTTTTAACTCTGCTAGCAAAACATGGAGCTGTTGAATGCTAATGTAGCTAATAGCTTCTGCTCAACGACTTTGCTGACCAGCAAGAGTCGCAGCAATGTTCTTTCTTGGGTTTCACTTTGGGTACCTTCCTTTAGAGTCTTCTGGAATTTTGCCTAAAAACTAACCTGAGAAATTGAAAATTCCAGTTTCAACTCCAAATACAGGGAGCCATGCTTATTAATATGCTTTTCTTCTCCTGAAGTCTATGGGGTTTTCTTTATTATTTATCACTTTGTGGAGTAGACATTTTGAAGCCTGAAATACATTCACTGTTTTTTCTAGCTCTCCCAGAACACGGTTCAGATGGATTCAGTACAACTATGCTTCTGGTGTTGATTCTTGGGCTATTGATAACGTGGTCCTGGCTACAGGGTGCCCCTGGATGTGCTCAGGCCATGGCATCTGTGATGCAGGTCGTTGTGTGTAAGTAGCAACCTGCTTAACCTGCTTCATAGAAAGAATGTTTTGTTTTATCTAGGCCAGATGGATAACACCTTTTCCTCCCAATTTGTTTCTAGGTGTGATAGAGGCTTTGGTGGTCCATACTGTGTCCCTGTAATTCCTCTGCCATCTGTCCTGAAGGATGATTTCAATGGTAACTTGCATCCAGACCTTTGGCCTGAGGTCTACGGTGCTGAGAGGGGAAATCTGAATGGTGACACCATCAAGTCTGGAACAGCTCTCATTTTTAAAGGGGTCAGAGATTACTTACATTGAAAAAAATAGATCAAAACAGTAGATTTAACAACAGAAAGTAAATTTTTGGTTGTTCCCCTCATATGTCTTTATGCTAGAACATTTTTCTTGTCTTTCCCTGCCCTAAATATATGCCATGTTTGTCACTGTTGTTTTTTATGAACAAATGAGTTTCATCTGTTTGTTCGCTATTACTTTCATTTGTGGTATAAATTCCTCCTTAACCACCAAAGGAAAAGAATGAAATTCCGCAGCTGAGATTCTTGAGGCCAAGCGAGTGATTTGGAAATTATGGTATACATGACAGTCAATTGGGTTTGGGTCTTGAAATCCCTTGACTGGCTTTTGAGTTTTGAATAATACAAATTAGTCAGCACTGTGGTCAATGTAGTCAATGTTTATGTAGTTAGCCTGTGTTTTTCTTAATCCTATCGTTTTGAAATTTTCTAGCTCTTTAAGGATTTTTTTGTTAATTACAGGCTAAAAAGGGGAAGGAAATATTATATTTTCTGTACTTCTCAGATTTTCAACAAAACACATAATAGAAAGAGTTTTGTTCACATAAGCACACAAATTTTAAGCTTACACATGAGTCTTTATTTGACACTGTGAATTCAGGTGCCCCCAAAAAAGCAAAGTTTAATAATGTTTGGTGTAGAACTGAATTGTTTTAGAAATATTTCTTTGCAAAACCTTGACTCCAGTTTAACCTTTTTAGATCAGTTAAATCACAAATCACAGGATGTGAATTGTCTAAAGCTTGGATTGGTTGTTCCTGCAGGTTGTTCCCCTGGGGGAGTGGGTCTGAGAAAGAGGGAAGCTCTGAGAGGTGGTTTGCCAGATCTCTGCAGAACAGGGACCGGCTCTGGCCCCAGGATCCACACAACATTGAGCTCCTCTGTAGAGATGGACAGGACCTTAGGGGTCACTATGAGGTTTCCTGTTTTCTCCCTTTCCTTACTTCTCGAAGTCAAGAGGTTGCCCCAGAAGAGAATATTTAAAAAAATATTTTTTGAGGCACAGAAAAGAGCTTCTAGAAAGGAGTCTTCCTGCCTGGAAATTAGGGTGCTTGGTTACTATAAAATTTGCCCCAAAAAAGAATATACTAGCTTGGACTCAATGTCTGAGTAAGTCAGTGCTTCCAAATCAGATCACATCCCAGTGGTACAGAGCACAAACTGAATGAGCTGTTCCTGTGTCAGTACCTGATCATGTAGCTGTGCCCCTGGTGGTGACACACACCCATACCTGGCCCTTTCCATTACTGTGGCTCATTTTCCAAGGCTATCACTGTCCCCATTTTCTGCCTGGGAGAAGGTGTGAGACAGAGAACTACCCCTCTCACTGCCACCAACAGTCAGTAACAGACAACATCCAGACAACAGTAAGCTGCAGACCATCTTCGATAATGGGAACTAAAATTCACACTATAAATTCTGTATTTGCAGGAAGGATTGAGAATGCTTGTTTCAAGAGACCTAGATTGCACTAATACTGTGTACATCCAGTTTTCATTTAAATTTATTGCCAAAGGTAAGATCAATGTTGATTTCCTATCGCTTCTCTAGCTTTATTCATATGTAGTAATGTCACAGAAAATAATATGGATTTACATTTTCAGCTTTAGTGTACATGATCACCAGTTTATGGTAGATAAAATGGGAGCTTTTTGAGATTCTGCATCATCCTTACCTTGCTACCAGCCTACACAGCTGTCTGTGCAATAAAAGAGTAAACTGTGATGCTATCAAAACCAAAACAGCTAGTACAGTCTTTGAGCAGAAGAGAAACAAAATAGCTCAAGATATTTAGAGATTTTGCAGTATGTTGGGGAAAAATGAATTTATCAGGTTTTAAAGTCATAAAATGGTGCCTATATTAGATCACTTAAGGGACAGACAAGGAACTACAGTTTTTCATTTCCAAGTTTCAGTTCACTGCATTAAAAGCTCTTACCATTTGGCTTCCTAGTAGGTATCATAGAGATTACTGAAACTCCATAGTTCTATTTAGTTGTGCATGAAAAATAGTCAGACTTTACAAACCAAGTTTACAAGTTGGTGTAACAAGCTAGAGATAGGGGCTCTAGTACAAGCACATTCAAGCCAATGATTTGGTCTTACCCTGCTCCAAGACCCTGTCATCTCTGGCCTTGGAAAATAGTTTTATCCCAGTCAGGAGTGACATGGTGGAGAACTACTAATATGGTTGGGCATTTGAGTCACTTCCTTACAGTCTCAGAAGTTTCCCCAGCATTCCTTGTAGAACCAGCACTTCAAGGCTGAACTCTCAATATGCAAAAATCCATCTCCCTTTGGTGGAAGATGTTCATAGCTTCTGCAGGAAGCTCATTACTCTGGGACTGACTCACCATTTGCCAAAGACAGTGTGAAAATAGTTTTGAACTACCTCTTTCTTCCTAAATAAATACCTTAGCCAAATCTCTGTATGGGAAAGTAAAAATGTAGCTCTTTCTGAATTAAGTTTTATTCCTTTAATAGGCATTTAATCATATATATTTGGCTATTTATTATTATTGTTTAAGTACTTTATGTAAAAGAGAGAAAACAATAGCAGACAAAAACATAACATGCCCCAAAACAATAACATGCCCAATGCTTCATGTTCAAAAGCAAAATCTTTGTGAATAATTCTTTTACAAAACTATGCCTTGGAAATATTTCTATATATGATCCTTTTCAAAATATTAAAAAATATGATGAGTAAAAATATCATTCTGAAAGGCAGGAGTAGCCAAAGGCACAAGGCTGGATTTTGGTACTTGATTCACAAGAGGTAAAGCAGTGAAACTTTCCAGGAGAAATCTTTTCTCATTAAATCTGTATGGCTTGCTAGCCCTAGGCCTGAATCCATGACTTAGTCCCAACAAGGTCCCTAATGTTGAATGCAAATTAATACAGCTGAGCACATCTCAGCCATAAGTGTTAAGAGCAGTGTGTTGTTTTCTGTTAATTGCCACGGATAAACTGACATCAGCTCCCGACTGCAAATGTCTCCTCCCTGCCCTGGTCTGTTCCACGTGGTGGTTGAAGAGAGACTGTGTGCTGGAGTAGCGTGGAGCAGGAGCGTGCACATCAGGCACTTTGGTGTCAGCAATTTTGGTTAATTTCAGAACAGAACATAAGAGAAACTTTCACAGTAACGTAGTGAGGCAGGGATGAAGGAACTGTCCCTTAGCCCTTTTCTGCTGCTAGTTCCTGCCCTCAGACTGAGTTTTTGGGGATGTGCAATCACTGTGCCACCCTATGAAGGGAGTGAAGAGTGTAAATTTGTCTGAGTGAGAACTCAGCTCAGAGATACCTCACTCAGATGCTGATGTTCCTGGTCAGCAAGTCAGGCACAGGCTGAACATACACTGGGGGCTGAGACTGTGCAGGGTAACAAGCATCAAGTGCAAGTGCTGGGTTCTGATCACCATACGTTAATACACAGGGGTGTATAGAACCTCTATTGACTCTCTTAAGCAAACAAAGGAGGAACTGATAGTCAGAAAACGTAAATTTTACTCTCAGTTCCACCACTGTTTTTTCTTCCCAACTTAAAGCACAAAATATTGCTTTGTTGTTGTTGTTGTTAAAACATCCTAATAAAGATCCTCAGCACTTTACATCAATTATGTGATTTCTGGGCATGAATATGCTCATATCAGTGACTGCAGACTGCAGTCAGAGCCATGGACTAGAGATTTGTGAGGATAAGGACTCTGTCTTTATCTGTGGATGCTACAGGTTGTGATTACGGTGTCTGGTACCTGGGAACAACAAGCAAATAAATACTGAATTACTGAAAAATGTCTGTGGTAGAAGGAGCTGGTTTGTTCTAATCTAAATAATTATAACACTGAGACAGCTTCTCATCTAAGTAAATTAACTGTGACCATACATATCATGAACAGCAATGTAAATTTAGCCCGTAACTCATCAGCATTTTGCAGACTGACAAGCAAAGGAAAGCACAGGAAGATATATATTTATAATACACATATAACCTCTCAACAGCTTCAGTCAATGTTAAAGCAAGCCCATACTCTAATAGATGTCAAAGGAACCTAACTGTATTTACACTTGAAGAAGTGTTTTTGAGCTAGTGCTTTTTAAAACCAAATTATAATGAATGTAAATGCATGTCCCCTCTGTCCAGGCACCCCTGAGAGGTCTCATTCCATCCTGCTGCAATATTCTGTCAATGGTGGCATCACTTGGCACCTGATAGATGAGTTTTACTTCATGCAGACTACGGATGTCCTCTTCATTAATGTTCCTCTGCCATATGTGGCCCAAAGCAATGCGACACGGTTCAGGCTCTGGCAACCTTATAACAACGGTAAGGCGGAGACACCCGCGGGACTCCAGGTCCACACTTGCACGGCTCAGCATCTGTAAGAGGCTACATTTTTGAACTCAACAAGAATACAGACTTTTAAACCTTGTTTCCTTATGTTTCAAGTTCTTCAGTTAAAGTTATAACAGGATAATGTTTACAGTTCTTATAAAGCTGCTGTATGCTTTAAAGTGAAAGGACCTTAACCTAATACCCTTGACTGTGCGCAGAAGACTGTGAGCTTTGGTCCTGGAGGAACTTGGAAGCCAAGCAACACTGATAAAGTTAACTTTACTCAGGTTCTCCTCATTATTTTTAGTGGACCTGATTCTAGTTTACACTGAGGCCCCAAATGCTCCAATTATACAAAACCGTCCCAAGTGTAAATGGGAACTGAGCCTACCTTACTCAGAATTAACTAGGCATTAAAAACACTTTTAGAAAGAGTATGTAGTGAGCAGTTAATCTTTTGATTAAATTGTAAAGGACTATAGAAAACCACAAGAGGAACAGAGTTCATTCCTCCTGATTACAGGAGATGTGCCAGCTGAAGAAAGCTCTCCTCTGCTCTCAGTTACTCTGAGCACATCTCTTAGCAGGAGCTGACATTAAGGGCTCTAAAGAATTCCAGTGATCATTTAGACATGGTGACACAGCAACAATGTATTCCATGCAGGTAAATGCTTAGCGCACCTCTAACAAAAAAAAAAGCAAACTCAAGTCTAGTCCTATCCAGTTCCAGTTCATTCTTCTGATGGGTCCTGCCTGAAACATTTAACTAAATGTTTCCTGCAGACATAATCAATCCTTGAGTAGGAATTTAATTTAGAATAAGCCATTTAAGTTTCTCTGATCTACACAAAGGCTTTTAGATAGATGAAAAAAAGTTACACAAAAGATCTAGCAATCTAATCCTGCCTCACCAGTTTGAAAGCACAAATTTTCTGACACATTTGAATTCATAATCCATTAGGGAGGTCACTCAGAGTTTCCTTCTATCTCAAATAACTCTTACCAGGCAAACACAAGCTGCTGAGTGCAAGGAAAAAGGTGTAGAATGAGATCATCCTTTCAGGCTGCTTGGGCTCTACAGCAACTCCTCATTTAGATGATTCTTAATTAAAGAAGACATTGATGCTACAGTTTCAAACTAAATGCAGTTTAAACAGAAGATACTTGTTCAACACAGGGTTTTTACTCTTCAGTTTGCTGTGCCTTCTATAAATTTTAGAGGAATAAAAGTTGATTCTGTAGGGTCAGGCTGCAGAGCAGTATGGGGACTATTTTAATGGAAAATGAAAATTTTACATCTTCCATTTTAAAGGGAAATGAAAATAGTGAAGCCACACTTTTAGTACCTTTTTCTCCATGCAATCCATAAATACTGGCTACTGTTCTGCTCTCTAATAATAGTAGTAGTAGGTCTTAATAGGAATTAATAGGAATGTTCCCTTTTTCTCTGCAGGCAAAAAAGAAGAAATCTGGATTATTGATGACTTCATTATTGATGGAAATAACCTAAAGAATCCCATGATCCTTTTGGATACATTTGACTTTGGTCCCAAAGAGGACAACTGGTTTTTCTATCCTGGTGGAAACATTGGGCTTTATTGCCCATATTCATCTAAAGGAGCTCCGTAAGCATCTCTCAGCAATAAACTAGAAAGAAGTGACTGTGTAATAAACTGTGTGTAAACTACTCCTTTCCTTTTTTTACAGGGAAGAAGATTCAGCTATGGTATTTGTTTCAAATGAAGTTGGAGAACACTCCATTACAACAAGGGACCTGAGTGTAAACGAAAACACTATAATCCAATTTGAGGTACTTGTCTTTAGAAAGTTATTTTGCCTTTTGCTTAGAGAGTTCTGTTCTTTCAGGTTCTGTTCTTTGGCGTATTTCCCCAGCTGCTCTGATTGCCAGGTAGAGAAGCCTGTCTAATTTCCCCTGTAATTGCTTTGATATTACTTTCCCTCGTGGGTGTATCATGAAGCTTTTAATACATAGATAAGGGAAATTTCTGCCTCAAACTCTTCTACTTTCTTGCCTAAATTACTACTTTGTCCATGCCTACATACGTGCACCGATAGCATTTAAAGCCCATGCCTTATGAGTTGGAGAGTCATCACTGGCAGACAAGATGATGAGCAAAATATAATGAGGGTCCAGATGCCACTTCACAACCTGCTCAGAATAAGTGTGCAGCTGGAGCAGTGTACAGTACTTCCATGAGCTGACCCAGTGGAGAGCTACAACTTCATCTGTGACACTAGAAATTAATTCTTCCTACCTGCTGGCTTAACTGCTCTTGTTGTACTTTCTCAGACAGCCAAGGCTCTGCTTTCCTTTTGCTCCTGCCTGTACTTTCATAGAGGATCTAGTGGAAACTGTTCTTTGCCCATGATGGCCTGAATTCCTCTCATCTTAGAGTTATTTAAAGCTCATGAATAAGGAGCATATTTTTTGTGTTTCTCATAGTCAGTGGAAACAGGGACCCCAATGACAACACATAGTCTAAACTAAACTGTGTTTCTGGTTTATCCTAAAATCTAAACTATGCACTGGCTAGGGCAGCTACTAATGGGAGTAACCATTTAGCCTACTATGTATTAGATTAGAGGGGTCATTATATTGTCATTAAGAAATTATAAAAGAATCTTTCATGTAAATTGCTCTGCTACAATTACCAGGCTGCTTTTAACAAAGATGTAGCATGCTGTAGCATTAAACAGCAAATGATACCAGCTTATAAACAATTACTAAAATGATACAGAGGGTTTTCCAAGAAAACTAGGTTTAGCTGTGTACTCATGCACACTTCAGTTTGTCATGCAACTAATTCATAAATTATTGAATGCAAACCATTTTCTGTTTTAAAATATAGATTACAGTAGAACAAAAATGTTTGAGGTCACTTTAAGATATTTATAAGTCTTCAGAGCACTAACCTCATAAAATCTACATGCTTACTTCCATATGTGGTAAGAACATTGTTTTCAGCTCACGTTTTTGAGGACATTAGTATAAATGAAGAAGTTATGCATAATGCAGTAGAGTTTCTCTCTGTGTCTCGAGAGTCAAAAACTATATTGGGTCACGCATCTCTCCAAGCTTCCAGATGAGTAGACAACCCTTCTAGTCAAATGTAGGTTGATGGGACTCACGTGCACTGAAGAGTGATGAAGGAAATTTGATGTAGGATACATTTTCAACATTCACGTACAGTTCTGAATATTACTGGGTTATAGAAATAAACAGATTTTCATTACAGAGCAGTATGTTAGAAAGACATTTATTTTCCTCTACAAAGATATGTAAAAAACCCAACTTGTTTCATAGTTTTAGCACAGGCTTTGTATTTCATTGCAATGGGTTTTTATTTATCACATGGTAAGAATAGTATATTTCATTTTATATGACAGAGTCATCCTATTCTTCTTTCATAAAACTACAAACTAATTTTATAAAACTAAGAACTAATTCTTATTTTATAAAAATTTGAAGCTGAAGTAACATCTTAATATCAGTGCAAAAGAAAAGCAGGCTAATTTGCACTGGGGACATACAGAAAATGGGTCTTAAGAGGTCTCAGATTCTGTACAAAACACCATTTTATATTTTTTTTCAGTAGTAGAACTGTTGCTCATTTAGATATTCTGCCTTTTCTACTGTTCTCTACACCAGGAATCTTGTAAGAACACCCTGAGAAGTTTGACACTGTCAAACTATGTTTTGGTGTGACACTGAATCTAAACCCAATCCAGCTCTGATACTCTTTTAATGCTGACTCCTAGGGCTTTGCCACTATGCATGACCAGATGGGTAGTGAGTATCAAAGCCGAAGGATATATTGAAGTGATACAGCACGTACCCTGAAGGGTCCCATAGCATAAGCCTTTTTTTTGTGAAATTGTAACATAAAAGAAGACCATAGTGCAGCTCAGACATTTTTTTAAAAGTTTATGTTTTCACATTTTGTTTTAATATCTCTGGTTTTAAAAATGCACAATTTTTTGGTGCTAAGATTAATTTAGTACCTGTCAGTGGAATGCAGGAACTGATGCATTTGCTCCAGCAACTTTAGCAGTTCTCCTTTGGGATTTTGTCTGATTAGCCTTATGGTTTTCTCTTAGTAGAAGTAGTTGGGGACTTCATATTACGTTCATTATATGGTAAGCCAGATTGTGATATGCCCACAGACAGGTAGGGCAATGTGCAATAGTTCACATGCATGTCCTGAGTGCATCATCCCAGCTGTTAAATTACTTCCCAAATCACCATTTTCATGGGATAAATAAATACCGTATCAAATGGGGGAGGCTGACTAAGACGAAAAGTGACTAGGTGTCCCACTGCCTGCACTATGTCATCTTCTGCATTTCATATTTTGGCCCCCAGATCAATATTGGCTGCACCACTGATAGCTCCTCTGCTGACCCAGTAAAGTTGGAGTTCTCACGAGATCTGGGGGCAACCTGGCACTTGCTGCTCCCCTTGTGCTACAGCAGCAGCAGCCACCTCAGCTCCCTGTGCTCCACAGAGCATCACCCCAGTAGCACTTACTATGCAGGCACCACCCAGGGCTGGAGAAGGGAGGTCATTCACTTTGGAAAACTGCATCTCTGTGGGTAAGTGTCCAGCTGCTTGTTTGTTTGGTTTTATTTCTGTTTTCCATCCAAAATGTTCTCCCAGCACAAGAGCAGTCCATAAAACCTGTGGCACTAGAGCAGATCGGGTGATCTGTTTTTCCCTGCTTTTTGTCCTACATGTCAGTTAGTGTTCAGGTGATTCCCAAAAATATGTTGTGCCTAATGCTAATGTAGAATAACCACAGATAATTTCCTACTTACCCATATATCTTATCAGTGACATTTTTATGGAAGTGTGTTGCATAGTAAAATGAATGCAAAACTGGCTATCTTTAAAGCCCCTTCAACAATCTCTACTGCAGTGCTTTAGCCATTTGAATTCGTCAAGGATATTCTTGCATGAAATTTGAGTTTCATTAGAAAAGGCAGTAAAATGTGAGCTAGTATAAACTTGATTCTATCTCAGTGTAAGGAAGCGGACTGATCTAAATACTCAAGGTCTCTTGTAGCTGCAAAGTTCTCTGATTCTAAGAAATTAACTGCTGTAATCACTCAGAAATTTAAAGTTTGTGGAACAAACCATGTTGGGTGATAACAGATACAAAGCACAGAAAAACAATATGTGCTAGCAGGCATAACATGTACATTTTCAAAGTATAAAACAGTACTGTTTACTTTTTCAGGGAAAACTGTCTTCTAGCATCAACTCAGTTTATGTAAAAATCACATAATTAAGGATTAAACTATAGTCCATATGAATGAAAATGAGCTATGCAACTATGAGACTGAGTATTTATGAAACTACTGCATGCAGTGGGCCCTCCACTAAATAAGTGGCTCCATATGTCCCTCTAAAAGTATGAAAAGACTTTTATAAGAGAGGAGAACCAAGTTTGGAATGCCTGGATGTTTAATAATTTAAGAAAGTGTTTAAATTTTAAACTTGCATTTTCTGGTTCATGACAGTTAACATTTCAAGTGTGGAGTAGGTAACCATCTCCTGCAGCAGCTCATTTGTCCTTCTGGTTTTGCCCAAAATAATTATTTGATCCTTTACCCAACTACCAACATATTCCTCAAAATGAAAATTTTTTACTATGCAGACTCCTAATGCATTTAAAGTTTCCAGTTATTTTGATTTAATCCTCTGTTCCTGACAGTTTCTGTCCAATTTGCCTGCTTTCCTTTCTGTTCCTTCCTCAACACACCAGGCCAGAAGCCAATTGCTGATGGCCAGCCAAACTCAGCAGTGCGGATCCACTTCCATCGGAGTATTTGATGCCACAAAATTCTTGGGCCAGAGGGCCGAAGGGGGCTTTTTCCACCAGAATCCACTGGAATAACAAGAAAAAAACTCCAGACCTGACTCCTTGTGTAATTCTAAAAAAACCCTGCCTTTTCATCCCCAACATGTCAAGTGATTATATTTAAATTAAGATGAAGACAATTTTAGTTATTTCCACTATGTATGTTATTTTGAAACTTAATGTGTTCTCAGCAGATAGTTGTAACTATTAATTAATATTCCAGTTAAGCACTGAAGAAAAAGCCCAGGGCTTGTTGAGTTAGTGAAGAAATCCCTACTGATTTCAGCAAGACCAGTATTTCAGTTTCTGCTTCAGATATGAGTCACGCTTCACCCATGCCTGAGAGAAGAAGCTGACATGCCTCAGAGGTGGAACAAATCCCACCTGTGAGGCTCCTCTGAAGATGAGCTTCATAGAATCATAGAATTATAGAATGGTTTGGGCTGGAAGGGGCTTTGAAGATCATCTAGTTCCAACCCCCCTGCCATGGGCAGGGACACCTTCCACTAGACCAGGTTGCTCAAAGCTCCATCCAACCTGGCCTTGAACACCTCCAGGGACGGGGCATCCACAACTTCTCTGGGCAACTTGTTCCAGTGCCTCACCACCCTCATAGCGAAGAATTTCTTCCTAATATCTCATCTAAATCTACCCTCTTTCAGTTTAAAGCCATGACCCCTTGTCCCATCATTACATGCCCTTGTAAAAAGTCCCTCCCCATCTCTCCTGTAGCCCCCTTCAAGTACGGGAAGGCTGCTATAAGGTCTCCCTGGTGACTTGTCTTCTCTAGGCTGAACAACCCCAACTCTCTCAGCCTGTCCTTGTATGGAAGGTGCTCCAGCCCTCTGACCATCTTCGTGGCCTCTGAATTCGCTCCAACAGGTCCATGTCCTTATGTTGGGGTCCCCACATCTGAACACAGCACTCCAGGTGGGGTCTCACAAGAGCAGAGCAGAGCGGGGAAAATAACCTCCCTTTGCCTGCTGGTCACACTTCTTTTGATGCATCCCAGGACACAGTTGGCTTTCTGGGCTGCAAGTGCACATTGCTGGGTCGTGTTCAGTTTCTCATCAACCAGCCCCCCCAAGTCCTTCTCCTCAGGGCTGCTCTCAATCCATTCTCCACCCAGCCTGTATTTGTGCTTCGGACTGCCTCAACCCACGTGCAGGACCTTGCACTTGGCCTTGTTGAACTTCAGGAAGTTTGCATGGGCCCACCACTCAAGCCTGTCCAGGTCCCTCTGGATGGCATCCCTTCCCTCCAGCATGTCAACAGTACCACACAGCTTGGTGCTGTCGGCAAACTTGCTGAGGGTGCACTCAATCCCACTGTCCATGTCTCCGACAAAGATGTCAAACAACACTGGTCCCAATGCCAACCCCCATGGAATGCCACTTGTCACTGGTCTCCACTTGGACATTGAGCCATTGACCACAACAATTTTGAGTGCAACCATCCAGACAGTTCCTTATCCTTCAAGCAGTCCTTCCCTCAAATCCATGTCTCTCCAATTTAGAGACGAGGATGTTGTGTGGGACAGTGTCAAAGGTTTTGCACAAGTGCAGGTAGATTATGTCAGTTGTTCTTCCCTTATCCAGCAAATACTGTGACCCCATCGTAGAAGGCCAGCAAGTTTTTCAGGCACAATTTGCCCTTAGTGAAACCATGTTGGCTGTCACCAATCAACTCCTTATTTTCTATGTGCCTTACTATGAAGAAAGTTAATTCTGCCCGACACCACCCATCAAGTATCCCTTATCACCTGAATCCCCTCATAAAAATTCCTTTTTAGCAAATCAAAACAAAAACAAACTTGTCAGCTACCTGTGTTATTGATTCACCAACTGCATTTAGATATCTCTAACAAGACACATTAAACATGTAATGCAATTAAGCGCTTTTCCCTTCTCACTCTTCTGGTTTCCTTCCTCCTTTAAAATGTTTTCTCATTGGGGAATAAAATTAGTCTCTCAAGTGTTCTTCCCCTGCTTGGTTTGTTTTCCCTGCTTCCCCAGTCAGTTCCTCTTTACATGCAGCATTGATGTGAGTAGCACTTAGGAAGCAAATTAAAAATGACAGGACAGCACCCAAAGGAGAATATAGTTTAAATTAACAACTTGCAATATGAGTCTAGTTTAAGATTAATCCACCTGAAAGCAAGCTGAATACTTGGTGACATGGCAGATGTTTTCTTTCCATGTAACTGACAGTAATATCCTACCACCCCAGCTCCAGAGGTGGTCTCCCTGTGGGCAGGGTGGCAGCCTGAAACAGGATTTCACTCTCCAGGAGAGGGTGAAAGTGGCCTGCTCTGACCCAGAGTCTGCATGCCAAAGCAGAAGGAAATCCATCAGGCCATGGCCATTCATCCTCCCCACAAACAATGGAGAGAAAAGGGGTTGGAATTCAAATCCTATTTTCAAGTCAGTCATTCAGTTCTGGTATTACAACTAATGAATACTATTATTTTTATTTCTGTCATACCTGGATTGAATGTGAGCATAAAGAAGCATGCGGCACCGAAGGAATTAGATCTAGCAGTCTGTTCCTAGAATTAAGCTCTTTATCAAGCCAATTCCAACAGAAAGAATACTATAAATATATAAATTACGGTATATATATGAAATACAAAAAACAGGGAACTATTATTTAAAGTGTTTATTTATACCTTTTTCAGGTTGGCAAGGTTCAGATGGTACCAAGGATTTTACCCTGCTGGATCCCAGCCAGTGACGTGGGCCATTGACAACGTGTACATTGGCCCACAGTGCGAGGAGATGTGCAACGGCCACGGCAGCTGTATCAATGGCACAAAGTGCATCTGCGACCCTGGGTACTCTGGGCCAACCTGCAAAATAAGTACCAAGAACTCTGACTTCCTTAAGGATGATTTTGAAGGTACCTCCTCTCTTTTTTTGTTCTGAATTCTGCCTGTCCGTCTTAGTAGAACTCAGGGCTTGAGGAATGAAACAGCAAAGTCTTCCTCACCTCTACAGCTTCTGAATTTAATTTATGTTGTGGGACTATTCCCATGAACCAAGTAGTTTAGATGTCATTCTCAAGCACAGTTTGTGAATAGCTGATGGTTATCAGTTATCTGGTTTGGAGCATCAGACTCTTTGTGTAGTTGTTAATGATGGAATAAAAAATCTTCACCAAAACAGAATTTCCTGAAACTGCATGTAGAAAATATTTTAGAAGCAAATGATGGTTTGATCCTGAAACTGCATGTAGAAAATATTTTAGAAGCAAATGATGGTTTGATGGTAGTTTGACTTTAGCACAGACAGAACGTGTGCAAGAGAGGCGAACAACAGAGGACTTTAAGGTTGTGTTATTTCTCACTACAAGAGAAATCTAAGTGGCCTTAATATGGCAAACATAATTTCAGAGCAGACTGTGTGTCCCAATGGTGACGGCCACTGCTCAGCAGGCATGGCAGATCCCAAGCAAGCGATGCCAGGAGGGAACTCAAAGCCCCATGTGTGCCCGGGAACACACAGCATCCACGCACACAACCCTAAAACCACCTCAAGGTTTTCCCTGCTAGCAAACATGGCAAGAAGAGCATGTTTTGAATAAAGCAGCACCTGTTATCCAAACTCATTCCTTCACAGGTGCTGCTGTTCATTTCAAATTCTGCCAGCCCTTGCTTGCATGCCAGCACATGGCACTCAAAGTTTCTTTATAGACCTATTTCTATATAGGTACTTTGTTATTATCTTAAAAAAAATGAAGAAAAGAAGAAAATCTTGTGAATAGCTGGAGACTAAGATCCCAGATTTCATACTTCTAGGTTTATTTTGTTTCTTTTTATTTGTGTCAGTTTTCTAGAAAACATTGCATTGGAAACACCGAGTATTTCTTCATTCTGCATGTGATGTTTAATTTAGCTCTCTTCCTCTGGAAATAGTATTCTTGCAGTAGGAGCATTTCAGAGTAAATAATAAATATGTATTTACTGCGTATTCAGGTCAGCTGGAGTCAGATAGATTCCTGCTTGTGAGTGGTGGAAAGCCATCAAGGAAATGTGGTATCATGTCTGGAGGAAACAACCTTTTCTTTAATGAAGAAGGCTTACGTATGCTGATGACTCGAGACCTAGATTTGTCACAAGCCAGGTAACACAATTTCAAAGTTCTTTCAGGATTTCAGTGAAGAAATAATACATAGAAGAATAATACATGTGATACTTCTGTGCTAAAGGCAAGCTGATATATTCTGTGGTCCTTACCCTAGCAAATATTCAATTTTAACCACTGTTAGCATTTTAAATTGAATTTAACTTGAACTTTAATGGGATTAACCATTTAAATGTTACTTTTTTGCTTGAATAAGAACTCCAGAATCTGATGCCACACCTTCAGTAGTTTATGCAAGTTTTCATTTCTTAAATGCAAAACATGAGAAATCAATTGCACGTCACATGCTCTGCTTGTCTTACAGTTTGTTGTACTATGAACAATTGGTGAAATAGGAGTATCTGCTGCCAGTATAACTCTTACATTCATCATCTCATAAGTCTTTCATTTCTGAAGCTTGCTTTCTTCTCATTGTGCACATTTGTTTCCTATAATTCACTGAGAAATTCCCATCAAGCTGTCACCAGCTACACTGAGCACAGCAATTGAAAAACAAATATTCTTAGTGTATTTAGAGATTATGTTGTATCATTACAGCCTGCAGAGGAGATATTTGATGAGTGAGACATGCTAAGCAAGCTACATTAAAAAAAATTTAACTGATACAAATTAAACCACATCCTAATTGCATGCATGCTAACAAATAGGCATTGTTTTCTAATTTATTCAGTATCTTAGCTTATATCCTTATATTATTACTATGGAGAGATTGCATTTTCTCCAAGATGTTTCTGCACTGGTCTCTTGTAAACACCCTTCTCCTCTCTAATGTTCTGTGGGAAACACTTCAATAGGCACTTTATCTCTTTTTTACTTGTCTTCATTAGCACTGAATCTTTAAATAATAGTTTAATTGCAGAGCCTCATGGTCAATAAAGATGCCTAATTTCGAACCATTGTATTTTTTAGATAAGCAATTAGGTAACCCTCAGTAAGGTGTGATCTTAGAGGTCCTTGTACTGAATTTGTGAGATTACTCAGAGCACATTTTTTTCAGAACTTGGTAAAGACAAGCATCAATACTCCACTTATTTGATTTCCTAAACCGTTCTGAAATTGAAAGATTGTTTAACAAAATATACAGGAGATCTTGTAAGATCCATTACACTAAATTACGTTTTCCTTATTACTCATGTTCAAAGAACTGTCATTTATCTCTTCTCCATGCTACTCTGTAGCTGGATGTGCATACCTTGATCCTAAGGTGTTATATGGTAATAAATTACTTCCGTACTAGTAAAAGGAAAAAAAAGCAGTATGTTTAATTTCTTGTGTATGCTTATGAAAAATAACAGTTATCAATAAAAACCTGTATGTTCTCTTCTGAGCAAGGCAGACTGCAATGGTGTCACTGGAGGCTCCTGTTTAGCAACCTAAAATAATTGCAGTGGGATCGTCTTAACTTGCAGGCCGCCTGCAAAGCACAACAGATTCGGCTGTGACGCAGATCTGCCAAGTTCTGCACAGGACTTGGGGAGAGGTTTCAGTTTATGCCAGGGCTGATGAGAACCAGCATTTGTAATCCTTTAAAGGGTACTAGACTCAGTAGACATATGAAAACCTCCCCTTTTCTTCTGAGCCCCCCTGAAGTACACAGACGAGAAGTGCTGCAAGCCACGCTCAGCACCTGGAGGTTGAAAGTGGACCCTCCAATCCACTGTCCACTCCCATCACATCTACATTTTAAAGAATGTAACACAGGGGACAGTATATTGCCATCATGGTGATAGCAGGAGATGAAACTGCACAGCATGAAATATCAGTAGGGACAGCGTATTTGAGGTATCACGTCTGATCAAACCCTTTTCAATTCTGAATTACTAGAAGAATATCCACACATTTTAGTGTTACTAGATCTACAGGAAAACTTTGCTTTTCCATTTCAAAACAGGCAGAACCTTTGCAAAATATCTTTGGGATGAGAAAAGATAAATTTAAAATCACTAACTTTTTAATCTGCTAGACATTGTGTTACCTATATTTGAGTGGGATGTTACTAGAGTAGTAAAAATTCAGATAAAAGAATAGCACTCCGCAGAGAGCAGATTCAACAGAGACAAGGTCACCTGGGCTTATTTCCTTTGAATTATGTGGTGAATGTCAGAGTAAATCTGAGGAGGCACAAAGACTTGTCAGCAGTGAATCCAATCCATTACAGTTGATACGTTGATCCATGAGGGTCCCCAGCACTCCTTTACAGCACAAGCAATACGTTATGCCTGGGACATGGAGGTGGATATAATCTATAGTGAAAGGAGTTATACACAGTAGCAAGAAAAACTATGAGTCACAGCGAGGACTAGAATTAATTGACTTGCAGGTCTGGTGTTTTATTGAAGTTTTGTCTGCCCAGCACCTCTGCAGCCTCCACTCCCAGAGGATCTACCTGCAGATCAAACCAGAGCAAGACTTTTGATACAAAACTTCTTTTTGCTCTGTTTCATTTAACCATGAGCTGGGCAGCACTAATGCAATAATAATTAGAACAGATATAACACAGTAAAGCTGTGCAAAAGCTCTGCAAACATGAATTAATACTTGTAATATCCCTGTGAGTCTGATAGGTAAATATCATTACAGCAGCGGTTCCCTCCACTCCAAGTGCATAGTAGAGATATTTATGGGCATCGGCTAACGGGAAGAATTTCACATTTTGATACAAGTCTATTGTGCTGCTTTGGAGAAGCCAATTAAATAGGGGATGAAAGTGCTGATGTCCCTGGGTGGCGTGGGCTGGCTTCAGGGAAGCCGGAACATTTAAGTGATGTGGCTTAGACAAATTTCCCAGGCTGCCTAAATGGACAAAATGATCCCTGAAAGTGAAACATGCCTTGTTCTCCTGTCCAGATTTTCTGTAGTTTATGCCAATAGAAAACCAAGATGCTTATTTTGAATGTAAGCATTTCAGCAAATTCATAGCAAATTATGATCTACTTAGGGCACCGTTGCTTTTCTGCTGCTAAAATCTGTACTCATGGGCTACAGGGATAAAAATTTCACCCAGGATTATGTTTCTGATATTTGCAACACCATCTGCCATGCAGACAAAAGCTCAAAACATAAATGACCAGCTTTGTTCAGCCTCTTCTGCCTGGCAAAATAGCACATAGGCAAAATGAATTTTTGTCATCCCTCCTGTCTGTCTACTCGTATTCTGGAGGCTTTGAAAAGGAAATAATAAGATCTCCTAAAGCTGTCTCTTACAGCAAGAAATCAGGGGACTAGTCAATAGACAAACTCCAGGTCTCCCTAGGTGGTTATCTAGGATGTTGCAGAGAAGAAATCTTTCCAGTAATTGCTCCCCCTGTTAGATTTGTGCAGTTCTTCATGAGACTGGGATGTGGCAAGGGGGTGCCAGACCCCAGGAGCCAGCCTGTGCTGCTGCAGTATTCGCTCAATGGGGGCCTCACCTGGAGCCTTCTCCAGGAGTTCCTCTTCAGTAACTCCAGCAATGTGGGACGATACATCGCCCTGGAAATTCCCTTGAAGGCCCGTTCCAGCTCCACTCGGCTTCGCTGGTGGCAGCCATCCGAGAATGGGCATTTCTACAGTCCCTGGGTAATCGACCAGGTAAGGAATCCTCTGTGTTGGGCTTTTTTAATACAATTTTAGACTGTTTTCAGTCTTCATGTTTCCCTTTTGTTGGCATATGTAATTTCATTGGGTCAAGGAAAAATGCTTTGGATCAAGATATTCCAGAATTATAATAAAGCACAATTTCTGTTTGCTAATCTTGTGTTCCAAATGCACCTTTTCCATGCAGGGTACTGAATGCCCATTTTGGAGCTGGGGAAGTCATTTATTCCTGGGTAGAGCCACAGTTCACATTGCAGAAGGCCTTACCACGCAACATGCAAGTCTGAGTTCAAACTTCAAAAACTTTCTTTTAAAATCTACCCAAAAATGTAATTGGCTTGGTAGAATGTAATACGAAAAACTATTAAAACGTCAATTCATATCTATTTTCTAAATTTAAAGCTAAGTTTTTCATATTTGAGATTTGCTTCTATAAAGATTATTATATTGCCTTGTATGACTTGGTATAAATCTCTAGAAACCCAACTAAAGTGATTGTGCTCTCAGTAGTGTTATTAGTCTGTCTAAGTTCAATTTCCTTAAATATTTTTGAACTTTTTTTAAAGGAGTTAGTTCAGGTCCTTAGGAGAAACTCAGAAACTAAACTCCCAGCCACATTTATTTATGTGGTTACAAAATTTTACTTCCCATCCCTGCACTTAAAAATGAAAAAATCCTTATTCATTCATTCCTATATCTTCTTTGAATGTAGTTATATTAGTTCAGAACAATCAAAAACTGAATTCAGAATAAGAAATGAAGATTAATTCTACCTTGCTTGCTGTTGAACAGTAGAATGCTGACATCTTACAGTCAGTGGCAAAACAGAGACTGTTTCCCCAGTTCTATCAGCAGATGCAATCTGATAGTAGTGCACCAGATCATAGTAGAGCTGAACAGTCAGTAGGAAAAATTACAGTGTAATCACTTTTCTCCTACCAACATTGATTTTTGTGAGCAGTTTTACTTCATCCAGGATGGATTTCACCTCCCTGAACTTTAGATCTGTATAGCTGAGACAATCTATTTAGGTTGCCTTTACAGGAAAAAGATATTTCCCTTCCTCATAACCTAAACTCTTTACAAAGTAAATTTGTGTATTTTGGACCAGCAGAATATATATGCGTAATCACTAAATCTTTTCCTCCTCCAGGATGCTATGTCACGTGTACATTTGTGAAGACTTCTAAACATTTTTTCTTTTCAATAACAATTCCTTTCCCACCATTTCAGATTCTAATTGGAGGAAATATCTCTGGCAATACAGTGCTAGAAGATGATTTCACCACACTGGATAGCAGAAAGTGGCTGCTTCATCCTGGTGGAACAAAGATGCCAGTCTGTGGGTCAACTGGGGATGCTCTAGTATTCATCGAGAAAGCTAACACCCGCTATGTTGTCACCACTGACATTGTTGTCAATGAAGACTCTTTTTTGCAAATAGATTTTGCAGCATCCTGCTCTGTCACGGATTCCTGTTATGGTAATGACTTCTTAGTAAATCCTGACCTTTCTCTTCTTCTCCTGTACAGGAAAGTTCACTTGTTTTCTGGTTCCATTATCCATTGTAACGAGAACCAAGAAACAAAAGAAAGCTGCATGTTTCTGTTAGGAATAGTAGTATCAGCATTTTTATTGTAGGTGGCTGAAGCCTAAGATAAACGAAAGTATATTATTCCCTCCAGGCACTTAAGTTGCAGTTTGATTCATGTAAGAAAAAGACTAACATCTGTCCTACTCAAATCATTTACCACTATATGGTATCCACTGCTTGGGGTGACACTGTCATTCTAATAATAAGCCGCTGGGTGTTTCCAGCATGTTTCTTGCTTTGTGGTTTTGCATTCTCAGTGAAGTAAGTCTCAGTTCAGATCTCACTTGCACTTCTATAACCAAGAACTCATTTGTATCAGCATACATCTGACACAAGCTAGGTCAGCATTAACTGCAAAAATTTGTATTGTCCATATGAAATAATAAACATGTATATATGTGTGTATCAATGTGTGCATAGATCTATGCACATACATGTTTAGGTATATATATATACACACTTATAAATTATGCCATTTTTAATAACCTAGCTTCCTTTCTCTGAAAAGTCTGAAAAAGACTGCAGCATCCTAAAATCATCTCTGCTAAGTTTAAAAGTGTTTTTGGCAGCTTAGCTACATACTGGCAAAGGAACAGCTCATACTACACTTACCATTATATTAACTCAGTATTAAATTAGACAGGACACTACCTAATCATGCTTCCAGTCATGATGGGCAAAGCATTTCTTTTTAGTGATGGAGATTTAACACTGAAAATTCACTTACCCTTGTTTGTATCCACTTGTCCTTGTATTTCTATAGCACTGTATTCTGTGCTTAGACACCAAGTAGGAGTGATTGGGTGATTAAGGGTCATTCGCTGTGCATGAGGGTAGAAGAAATGGGTCTGTAGTAACCAAAAAAGATCACAGATTTACCACCCCTGTCACTGCAACCACGCTCTGTGTTTTACAGAGGCAGAATGCCTGACAGCTGGAACATTTGCTTCAAGTTACAGTTCTGTGCCTATGATTATTTACTTTTTAATAGCTGCATAAAAGTTTCACTTGCAGTATTTAGTGAGCTTGACTAGCCTTTATTCTTCATAATAAATGTTCATAAGCCGTAAACATCCAAACAGTGAAACTGCGGATTTTTGCTGAGAAATGAATACATTAGTTGAATGTAGTTAGACAGTGTTTGAATGAAAACAAGCTCACTGACTAACAAACTCAATTTAAAATTGTTTATGATGGATAATGAAATGAGCTGGTCTGGAGCAGGGTGGAAGTGTGACTAAACCATCTTGTGATGGAGCCAAAAGGTTGAATTTGAGTGATACTCTGCCTTACACAATGATTACATCCAGCTGAATCTCATCCTTCAGCCTGAAAAACAAAACAAAGTTTCTGGTCATGTTCCTGTCACATCACTTTCTTGCATGCTGCAGCTACAGAAATTGGCTTGACTTAATCCTGGCGACTTGACAGATGAGTTTGTCTTTGCACCTGTGGTCCCTTGAGCTAGGTGGTGGATGCAGAGGTGTACTGCAGCCTTCTCCTGAGCTATACTTGGTCAATAACATATAATGTATCCTCCAGCACTGCCACCAAAGGGGGTAGCTTTGTACTTCCGTCACAAGGGTTTGAAAAGTTTTGAGTGGCTATTTTCTCAGCATAGACTTGTGACTAACGCTCTCTGGGGTTACCAGTTTATTGTAGACCTATGGATGTAAGTCTCTAAATTAAGTAACCAACCAACCATCTTTCCACCCTTAGCTATTGAACTGGAATATTCAGTGGACCTTGGGCTGACCTGGCACCCAATTTTGAGAGACTGTCTTCCCACTAACGTGGAATGCAACAAGTACCATCTCCAGAGGATTCTCATTTCAGACACTTTCAACAAGTGGACTCGAGTTACTTTACCTCTGCCTCCCTATACTAGGTATCTCCCTCTGGTTTTCTGCAGAATAATCTATGTATTGAGGCATGATAGATTATAGCATTAAAATAATTGTACCTTGCCATTTTTGGTTGGTCCATGTATATAGCAACAAATAAGTATAAGTAAATCCTGCTTTGCATAAAAATTGCAAAGCTAATATGTGGGTTTACTTTTCTTAGTTATTTAAAGATAGGAAGTCCTTATCCATCTTGTCCTGGGGAGGGACAGGGAAAACTTTTTAAAGAATCTCATGTTATCATCAGCCTCACTAAATTCTGGTTGTTTTGGTGGCTGATTGTACTGGCTGGGTCCCCACTGCACCCTGTGCTTGGTGTTGTCGGCTACCAGTTCAAAAAATTTAGTACTTTTCAGGCTGCTTGTTTTTCTGTGCATTCCTTGTATCCTTTGTGTCTTTCTCAGCTTTGATGCTCTCGTCATTTTTGCACATGCCCCATTTTCATCTCCTCTTCCTTTTCCTACATTCTTTTGTCTTTGAGGGAACAAAAATTGTGGGATTTGTTGGGAGGTTGCAGTGAAAGGAGCTGCTTGGGACTAACAGTGCCATTGGGAGTGCTGCTGTATGGTTCCGTCCAGTGCACTGAAAACTGATGGATTTTTGTTTTGTCAAAAAAGATCCATCTAGGGACAACTGGGTAGTTCAGCCTTCCAGTTCGCGTGTTTCTTGATGTGCTGTTTTGCAATGATAGTTGTGACTTTCCCTGTGCAGTTATACCTGATAAAGCCAGCACAGAGCTATCCCAAAGTAAAGCCCTGCAAACACAGGTAGCATGGACGTCAGGCTCTTGGCACAACTTGACCCTACAGCTTTGCTCCTGTTGGTGACTGAGCCCAGTCTCTTCACGTAGGCACAGGCTGAGCTAACCACAGGCACAGGAGTACCACAGCACAGCCAGAGCCTGTGCCTGTTTGAGAAGGTTGTTATGAAAGATTCCAGCTAATGCACATACAAGTTTGGAAACAGAAACCTTTATTTTTTAGCATTGTACTGAGAACACCTATACAGTTGCCACACATTTTGAAACAAGTAGCGGAAAAGTCTATGTCCTATTACTAATCATTTTGGGCATCAAGACTCCTCCTTATCTTCACTGCAGTGCTTCATGTCAAGTAATAGTACATTTTTAGGACTTGTTCCCAGCATTGATCTCCTCTGCTTACTCTTTTGTACTGCTTCACTACATATTGTCTGCAAAATCCATTACTCCAGCAGTTCTTGTATAAAGTCTGTAAATTTGTGCTCAGGAGGGGCTTTCTAGGGCTGAATAGGATCAGTCGGGACTGGGGTTGATGTGCCAAACCAATTGAATTTGGACCTGAAAGGAACCTATCACCTGAGATAAACTGAGGTTTATAATTAACTCTGATTTTTAAGACTGAAAAGTTTTTTTGAGCTGTATATATCAAAAGAAGAAGTCTGATGCCCTGCTGAGGTTTGCCTTCTGATTGCTCTTCTGTCCAATCCAATAACTATATTTGTTGGCCCAAGTAACACCTTTCCGCAAAGATATTAAAATAGGGATTGCATGAGAGAGGTTATTACAACCTTAGTTTACAAGCAAGGAAGAAGTTAAGCTTCAAAATAAGTGCAGCTAATAGTCCCTTCAGTCTAGATGTGATGTAATTTTTATGCTGCTTTATTATTTCAAGCTGTGTAACAGCAGGTGTGTGTTTCCAATTGTTTGTGCATGTATGTTTTAGGGACGTGCAGGCTACACAATCAATAGCTTGGCCTGGTGCATAGCACCCATACTTACACAGCATTTTAGTGCTCCCTTACTCCAGAGTGCTATCTAACCTCTGGCCTGTAGAAGGCAATGAACACTTAGTCATATCTTAGAGCTGATTTTAAAATGCAAACGTAAATACAAAGCTTCTCCTAGGAGCATCAGCTTTATAAATGGTTAGTGAAGTGCCAAATCTAAAGCAGGCAGCGTGAGATATAGGTGCTTGTCTTTATTCCATAAGGACTTCCTCACAATTGATGTAATTCTTTTAAAAATGCTACTTGGTGAGCAGCTAGATAGCACAGCAGTAATTTCTTTTTGGATAAACCTGTTATCTGTTCACCACTTATAACATGCTTATACAGAAATAATTCATAGGCTACCACTGACCTTACCATAAAAGGTCTATTTTTATACTGAATAAATCTGGGGGATTTTCCTGTTTATTTGTTTTGGGGTTTACAATAACTGTGATTTCTCTTTGAAAATAGTTTCAAAAGAAAAGACTACACGAAGTTCAATGCTGCCATCTAGTGCTGTACAGCAAAATATGGACTAGCTTGCATTTAAAATGGTATTCTTGAAAAATTACAGAAATTCAGATACTTGCAACTATTCAAATATAGGTGTCTACTGCTGCATGAGCTGAATAGCTATTTGGTGTCCCCTGACTGTTTCGGACAGATTTTCATCATCTATGTTGGGAGCTGAAGCACTTAATTCACATAAAGCTGCATCAAAGCAAGAATGGGCAGCTAAAGCTGCTTTAATCAACGAAGTGAAAAGGATTTACTGAAAGGAGCCAGGATCACACCACAGATCATTTAACATATCCATACGAGCCCTGGATGGAGGGAAGGGAGGAAACTGAAAAACCAGGGTCACACTGCAAGCCCCACATAGGCACTCTCACCTGTCCCCTGTAGATTTATAAATGGCAGCAGCTCTCCTAGGAACCAGTCCACTCTAGAGCTGCACTGCATCAGTACAGTTGGGAGAATTCATAGAGAAAAAGGCAGGTTACTTTGTTGACTTGGACTGAAGCAACAAAACTCGGGCTCCGGGTGAAACTTGGAGGATTTGGACGATTCCGGCTTGATCCAAATCCTAGCTGTCCCTCAAGTTTGGATTTCTGCTGTGATGTTGTTATGACTGGTCTGAGTTTCTTTTTGGGCATACCACCTTCTTGCCACCCTCTTCTCCACTGCACCAACTGCAGCCCACTTGCTTTCCACTCACCAGTGATCCCTTTTCCCAGCTCCCAGACTCTCAGCATGCTACCAAACACCCATGCTTTGTCCTGCTCTCAAAATGTGGACACCCTGTTCTTGGCTTTTCAGTGACCTTGTTGTCAGGAATCAGTTCTGGGTTGTGCTGATATCAAACCAATCTTCCAGGAGCAGTCTAGCCTTAAGATTGACATTTCCTTTCAGTCAAAATAAAGACTAGCTTAGCCAGAAATATTACCTTTCTGTTTTGCTTTCTCTCCCAAAGGTCTCAAGCAACACGTTTCCGCTGGCACCAGCCTGCTCCTTTCGACAAGCAGCAAACATGGGCAATTGATAACGTCTACATCGGGGATGGCTGCATAGACATGTGCAGCGGCCATGGGAAGTGCACACAAGACAACTGTATGTAAGTGCAGCTCGTTCCCTGTCCTGCCCAGCACTGTAGCATTTCACTCCTCCTATGTCACTTCAACAAATTTGCAGGAAAGCCTTTGATACTATTTTCAAAAGGAAGGTGGATTTTGCTGTTAAAACTGAGCAGGGCACTGGGACCACTTGGGAATGGAAATAACAAGAGGAAGGGTAAGTGCAGGGGCTGGGTCTGCCAGACCTCTGCTCTTCGCACATTGTGGGTGATGCTGCTGATCCTTTCGTCTGTGACAATGCACTGCCTCTGCTGTTGCCTATGCTGCAGCTTGGCTCCCACCCCACCAGGTAGGGAGAAGGGACCCCTTGAGTTTGCACACCCCTCTAGGGACGTACAGTCCTGGAGCTTCACAGATGTCATCCTTCATTCCTGAGGGGTCTCACACCATGTCATAGAATCATAGAATCATAGAA